>NW_005054300.1:7979179-7987615 GCF_000277835.1 Geospiza fortis | reverse complement strand
AAAAAGGTTTGATCAGACCTCAGCAAAAGATATCCTGTCTGCAGAAGATTTCATGTCATCTTCACTGAGTAAGACAAGTTATAGGGGCTTGTCAGTTCAAAACCTGTGTCAGAAGTTTCTGTGGCATCAGCTCTATGAAATGGCATCTTGTGGAAGCACATAGATCTTCTTCACAAACAAGTAATTTTTGTATTCAGTTTTTACTGAATACATTTTTGTATTCAGTTTTAGCCAATAACTGAATAAATTTTTGTATTCAGTTTTAGCCAATAACAGCAAAAATATTTTAAATCATAAGCAACAATTTTTCTTTTTGCCAATGAATCGGCCTAAATACCTCAGACTGGAGCCAGAAACTTAGCAGAAACTCTTGAATCAACTTCCCTGCACTTCTGTCGTGCTTCATAAGATGAAGGCATATCTTCTTCACACTGCAGAGCTGCTGTGAAAACAAAACGTCTTAATTAAGATATTAGCTAAGCATTCCAGAAGGTACCCTTGGGAAAACACAATATATATCACAAATAAAGAGGAGGATTTAACCTCAAGTTATAAACAGCAGTATACTCTAATTAAATAGAGGAGGTAGTCAACTGCAGAAAGCTCCAAAAGAGCCAGTCTGTCCAAAATATCTGTTAAATCATGGCCACTGTTAGGTCAAATATTTCTAGATTTCTTCCCTTTCACATTTTCCTTCCTGTATTAGCTGCTGATAAAAAACATTTTGCCACTACTTAGCTGGGCACAGAAACAGACAAAGCCAAAACCCAAAAAGCTGTTACATGGTTTATTTACTTAAAAAAACATGTTTTCATTGTAATATGAACAAGGCTCAATAACTACATTCTGGGAATTAAATATTCAAACTCAGTGTTCTTAATTTGTATTTTTCCATAGAGCCAATCCTTTCAGAGATGCTGCATGGTCTAGTGATGGTCAGAGAAGACTGGGAGCCTTTAGGATACTGGGTACTTATCCAAATTCACAGCACTGACTCATAGTCTGGGACAAGTCACTTGACCTCCTATGCCTCAAACAGTCCAGCTGGAAAATACAGAAAGAAAAGCAGCAACCCTGAATGAGAAACAGTTATTATGACTAAGATCAGCTCCTGGATAAACCCAACATCAAATAAAATGTGTTTTCCATATGGAAGCTGCTTTCCTAAAGTGGAATAAAACGTAAATGCCTGTCATTTATAATCATCTGAGAGGCAAGTGGTGAGAAAAGCAGCTCTGCAACAGACCAACAGGAAAGACTCTGCTAGGAATGAAGGACACTTCTTGAGGTGCAGAGAGAGGGAGATGGAAAGCAGTCAGGCATCTGGCGGCAGCAAAGGTGAAGCCATGATTTGAGGAGGTCAGAGACAACAATGTGTCTGAGTCAGAAAAGGTCACTTATTCAATATTCCAGCTGTAAGATGAAAGAATGCAAGTGGAGATTTTTCAGAGCAGAGATCACAGATGCAAGAACATCTAAAAGGTGGACTGTTTGAAAGTGCCACTGACAGATATGATGAATCCATCTTCTCAGGCTAAAAAATTTCTCAACCCTTGATTTTACCTTTTCCTTCTCCTCTCTTGCACTTCTCTAAGCAGATATCCCTGTTTCCCAGAGTTTCCCTCCCACCTGCATTCAAGCAAGCCTGCTCCAAGCACTCCAAGTCTGGGTGAGGAGATAACCAGCTCCCAAAGGGGAGGTAGAAGATTGCATTCCCTGTGTTCTACTCTGCCTGAGCTGTGCTTTCTGTGCACTTTTGTGACAGCCAATCCATTAAAATACAGTGTTACTGAAAAAGCTTATTTACCATACTAACAGAACAGCTGAGGTAGCTGTGCTATTCCCAATTGGTATTTATATGAGGTTCATATGAGAAAGAATAAAAGAAAATACTAGTAAAGCAGATGAATTTTAAGGAATTATACCTTATAGATTAATATCTTATAGAAGCACATGGAATCCAAACTGCAAAAGAAACAAGTACAGCATTATTTTACCTTGGAATAGATATTGATCTCCAGCATGACCACAAACTTTCAGATTCACCAGCTGAGATCTCTTTATTTCAGAGAAAACAAAAAACTACAAAATGTTCACGTGTCCCTGATGTAGGCTGAAAAATTAGTCAGTGACAGTAGGGAATTGTGAACCAAGGGAAAGAAGTAGTAAAGGCAGTCATCTACAGATGGGACAGTGAGCTGCTTGAAGAAAAATGTATTTCCCTGGACTGACTTTACAAAGCCAAAACCAATCATGGAAGTGTTGTATGAACAGCACTCTCCGGTTCAAGCTGGAAACATGCCATCAAAAATCCACTACTTCCACAGTTCTTGTGGAAATTGGTAAAGCTTGTTCAAAGCATTAAAACCAAACACATGCAGAACTTGAGTTTAAAGAACTGACCATATCACACTGCAGCAGTGGATGCCCTGACTTTCAGCAGCATTGTCATTACAATGAAGTAGTGACTCCTCTTGAGTTTTTCCTGGAGTGGGATAACATCCTTGGGCACAGTACAAGCCAGTGACAGTTCTGGCATCCCAATGTGGAGACAAACAAACCAGCAAGGAGGCTCCTGTACTATGTGGCCTCGGACAGGTCCACAGGGTACAGAAGTGCACCCTGGAAGTTTCCTACAATAGCACATTTTCCAAAATACTGTGGTGAAAACTATCAATAGCACAGAGTCTTTTATGGGCTGTGAAGCCAGTACTGACAGTTTCTCACTTCTATCTAGCCAGGAGAATATCTAAGCTAAAAAAATGCTTTTAGCAGTTATAGCAAAAGCAATTTGAAGAATAGGGGAACAGAGCTGAACAGAGCAGCTGAGCAACTGTCTGAAAGGAGGCAGAACTGAAGGCTTAAGCAACCTATAGTCTTGCAGCCATCAAATAATGCAAAGAATTAGACCTGCTAACCACAACTTGGCCAGGTACCTGATCTGACGATGAGGAGGATATGAAACATGTTAATATATGGCTAGCCAGCTGTCAGTGACTCTGCTTTGACAGGAAAAGAGGAAATAAGTTCAACACAAAGATCTCTCTTGACAGTATCCTTAGTAGGGTGTCAAAGTACTTGAGAATCCCAATGCAGACAAAAACCAAGACAGAATTCTTATTGGAATTCTTACAACCAACGTTCTCATTTATTCCCTGTTTTTTTCATAATCTACTTCTTTGCCATTCACAAGTATGCTGGTATGTATTTCATCACTCCTGTTAAGGCAATTAGAGACACAAACACTTGGGCAAGCCATAGAAGTAATATCTCACTGCTGTGGGCCAATGGCAAAACTGGAATTCCTGCAGGCACTGACTCTTGCCCAAACCAATGCAAGACTTGATCACACTGACTTAGAGCTGGGACTGCAGTTTACCACTTCCCTTCTGGGAAGGCACCTTACTACCAAATTATTTTCAGACTTCTGAGCAGTCAGAGGATCAGGTTCCTGCACCTTTGATGTGCTTTTTGTTAACAGAGTAAAGACATACACTAGTGCACTAGCCTGGTCTCTGCGCTGTCAGTGCCAGTCTCAGCTTTTTGTTGTTCAGCCCTTAGTTTAAGTGACTCCATTTTAAACTCCATGTCAGCCCCCAGAGGACCAGTAAATCTAACAATTAACCAAAGTAACAATGCGTTTATGAAGTAAAAAGGTAACACTAATATTTACTCTGAAAGGACACTATTTGAAAAAGAAGTTCAAAGCCTCTACTGCATTGTATAGATAAGACCAGGAACCACTGAATTAGTAATTGTTCAACCACTCTGGGAAAAAGTGCATAGATTTTCCACCATTGTCATCCAAAAATATTTTAAATGTTTTTATGTCAAGTCTAAACAGAACGTTTCTGAAATCACCTTAATGGTTTTTCAATATTACTTAACTTGCAAGCAGAGCCAAAAGGATGAAATACCACTAAAATTCTCTTTCCCAAATACGTGGAAAAGGACTAGTAAGAGGTTAGTATCTGAAATCAAGCTTTTGTTTCAGGTTTTCAAGTCAACATTTGAAGTCTCAAGAAGCTTGAGAAAAACTGACACTATTTTAGGCGCTTAAATCAACAAACCCCTGAATTTCAGCATTCTCAAAACAGCTAATGTGCTTTCTTTCTGTGCTGATCATGAGTAACCTAAATAAAGTTATTGATACAATTACAATTAATAGCAAATCTTAGTAAATGTTGTAGTTGTTAAAATAAGCAACAAATTATAATTAACTAGAAAACCTAGTAATTCAAGCCTTAATGAGCAATACAATTCCTGTGCCGGTCTTTCTCTCATCCTGGACTTATTTCCAGTCACTAAATAATTTGATCACTCCCATTAAGAGCAGTCTGAATAGAAAAATGTATTGCATTTATCACCACTATTATTCTACTTCAGTCAAAACAATATGAGATGAATGCAGTCTAATTTATGAATGGAACTAGAGTAGTCTGACCTTTTTCACATAGCTTTAGTAATTAATCTCAGAGACTATCATTTTTTGCTATTCATACCCACAGAACTGAGATGACCTAGAGGGAGAAACATCTAACAAAAAAGTGAGTTGCCCTTTTTCTTTTAAAGATTTTGATTTTCTCAATGTACTTCCTAAAATTCATTAAATGTACCGCATAGTAATTACAACACATTTAGAAGTGATTATAAAAACAGGAGCCCTCTTTATCTTTCACCTATTAGAACCCACCACAATGAATTAGATTCTGAACATCTATTTGTGCAAGACATATCTAGAAGTAAATAAATATTGTTCTATTATCTCACTAAAGTTGAATAAAACAGACAATACAATGAAAAGTATGGTGTTGCATTAACATTATTAGTGTTGTAGCCTGGTTTCAGTACAATATTTTTCAGTAAAGCTCATGTTCCCAAATGGAAAAAGAAAACTGTGTTTACAGTCACTGGCCATGTCCAGAATAGAAGAAAAGTAGGCTATTCTACTACTATGCCACTGCAATCAGCGAAGGCCACCTCATCTTTAGCTGACTCTCCCTTCACGTGAAAACTTACACAGGACTCTGGTCTAAACCGCACCTTGCAAAAACCAACCAAATAACCACCACTCCTGAAATTCTCTTCAGCTTACAAGTTAGGCAGCAGTTTAGGAAGGCTGCCTATATGTTGTACCTCCTCTACAGAAAGCTCTCACAGAAATTACAGAATGCTCAGCTGGCTTAAAGCCATCTCTGAAGCCAGTCTGTGTCACAGTTTCTGAGGTCACTTGCTGACCATGCTATGGAAGGCTGCCCAGATGTGATGAATGACTCCCCTAGTACCAACCCACCTCCAGGAATGCTGGAAGGCAGGGCAGGAGGGCTCTCAGAAGACAGTCTTCCTCACCTAGATCTAAAATCCCGAACTCTTGATGTCCTGCTCTGTGATTTTTACCCAGCATAAGGGAACTGAGGAAATCCATCCATATATAAAAATTAGGTTATGATAAAACTCCCAAGTAGGTTTGTGGCTCATGCTGAAAATCACGGATGCATTACATAAAGCTTCCTGCCAGCACTAGTAGGAAGCTATTGCCACAGAAAAGCATGCCTTGTTTTGTGGAAATGCTGTTTCCCTGGCTTTTCCCCAGGACAGCCTGCCAGCAGAAGAGAGCTCATGCCTGCTGCAGCAGAGGTAGCTCACGAGTTCGGTGTCACCAGTCCCTGAATTGGTGCACTTGGTCAAGATGCTGCAGCAGAAGTGCCCAAAATAACCAACACTGGCAACTATCAGACAAGACAGGCAATGCACTCTCTCACAATGTATAATTATTCCATTCAGCAGACACAAACCTTCAGAAAGAGGAAGGAGATAGGGAAGTGATCCTAGTAGTAATCACAGCTCGCATCACAAGCTCAGTCACAGTCTCAACTACAAGTATGGGCTTAGCACAGCTGGTGAGCTGTTGCAGATGTCCACTAAATGTGATGTTTCCTCATTCTCTCTTTGCTGTTCACAAAGAACACGATTGCTAATTTCTTCTCTATGTTCATATCCGTTCTTTGCTGAGTAGCACAAGGATACATGAATTATTTCAAACAATTAAATTACTCCTCCTGCCAAAAGCATGTGCTTCATATAGAGACCAAATTTTATCAAGAATCTGTAATTATTTCGCTTTCCTTAAATGAGAAGTTCCTAGAATGTTGTAATCAAATGATAAGCCCCCATATGCAGTCTCAGGCCTTATACAGCATCAAGAAAAGTAAAAAATTCAAAATTATTGTAATGCAAAAATCAGAAAATATATGTGATACTGAAAAATATATTTCAGATAATACCTGTTGGGTTTGGAGGTTTTGTGTTCTGAACCTTGAATTAAAACTCATGAACAGTCAGTGACAACAGCCTAAAGTTACTTATGAGTCCAAATTGAAGTCTGGAAAAAAAAAATAAGAGCTGCTTCTTCCTGATAGATTGAGACTCCAGACCTACTAGGAGGAGGAAGAAAGTATGCATAAGGAATTCCTTTTCATGGAAAAGAAGCTGAATTTATTACAGACTCTTCAGTTTCTGGTAAGTTTCCACATTTATGAAATAGTTTTGAACAACCTGGTTTTGTCCACACATTTTTATATTCTAGCAAGTAGGTGAAAATTGCATTGACTGATTTTTCATTCCTACCAATCTTATACTCCATATAGGCTTGTAAAACCATCTCAACTCAAGACTATATCATGAGATGACATAGATTCAAACTTTAAACAAATACATAAAGCCATGACCCATTTGTTTTGATATTCTGCAATGTTCCAGACAGGGAGAAAAGCCATCACTGAAACCATGAGACATACAAGACTTCACAATTTATTAAGAAGATTAGCTGGGTTTAGTTTGTGCAGTAATGATTAGTCACTGAATATGTGTTGGTTTGAAAGCCTAAAAGGTCAGAGATCAAGGAATTATTTGGCTTAATTGTGTTTTAGGGTTTTTTGTCTTTTAAATAGTTAAAAGGTTTTTTTAAGTCGAGCAGAACTTTGCAAATGCGGAACTCCGAGTATATTCCACATAGAACAACAAACGCACCTTAAATATACCAGGTTTTTTCACTTTCGGATTATATTTGTAGAACTGCCTGCTGTGAAATGACAAAGTTCATGGTTCATCTGAACTTTTGAACTCAAGTGAGTATTTGACACAGCAAAACAATCTAAATGAACCTAACACAAAGTTTTCATAGTTTAAACCTAGCTTTCAGGCCTTTGTCTGGGGCAATTGGGTAGGAAAGTTCTTTATTGATGTTGTAAAAACTACCAGTTTAATAACAGGCAGAGAGAGTGGAACGATCAGTGGAAAGAGCACCTTAGCATTTCTGAAATAGTGCTGGTTTGGTAGTTCATTGAACTTTACCTGACCCCGTTACGAAGGCTTCCCCAGGACAAGTTGTAGCTGCATTTGTGACAAGACTGAAGCTTCCTATCTTATTTAAAATAGGCTCCAGGGCTGGGAGTTCACAGATAAAGTTAGTTAAAAAAAACCAAAACAAACTCTGCACACATGAGTTCACTTGGCTCCTTGCACTGCTATTTCATTTTGATGTTTAGGCTGTATTCTTTTTATTATGGAGAAGTAGAGATACTTTTTTTCCAAAAGGAAAAGCTTGCTGCCTTCATTCCCAATATATACCAGCAAAAGCCTTTGAAAAACTGGGAAAACACAGTGCATTTAAAATTCCTATGCTGACGCTCCTCCTAAATCTTGGCCTGCACGCACAGGACTACTACTGTCCCTTCTTAATGTTATCAGAAATTCTGCAGCAGTTTCAATTCATGCTTAATCAGTTTTAGACCTATCAACCAACAAAACCTGGAAAATATGTTGAGGCTTTTAAAACTACTAAGACTACAAGATGTTCTGTACTTCCAAGTTCACAAGCAGCTTCATAACTCACTGGTGCATATGACTGACAAATATTTCTGACCACATTAGAAATGCTTACTACCTAGGGATCAAACAAGCCTTACAATCTCCAAAGAAGAGCGAGAAACTTCTTCAACTGTGTAAATTGCCTGTGAAAATAATCATACCACACAAAGCCCTGTATTTCACCCTCCTGTAAGGCTAGAGTCACTCATTACTTCCATCCAAAAGAATGAGGAAAGGCAACCCAGAGATTACTTACAAAGAGCAGCTGTAGCAATCACTATAGTATCGCCCCTCTGTTGCAGCTCAGTAATGCAGTTGTATGTTTTTAATCAGCGGAACTATGACAGGAAGACAGATTCACGATCTAGAAAATTCTAAAGCAATTTCATGACAGTTTGCATTACTAACGTCCTTTTCTAACTAGATCTTCCAACTTTACCATTTAACTCCAAAGCCTACTTATACAGCTCTGTTTCCAGCCCTTGCACTCCCTTAGCAGGCAAGTTTTACATCCAAGATATCTGCTCTTTTTTTTTCTATTCACCCAAGAGCTGAGCAGTCAGCAGG
>NW_005054300.1:7963348-7978893 GCF_000277835.1 Geospiza fortis | reverse complement strand
GCGCCCGGCAGGCTTGGGCAGGGGCCGGCCCGCGGGACACCGGCTGAGCAGCGGGGACGGGACGGGTACGGAGCAGGACAGGACCGCCAGCCCCGGGCCCGCTCCGGCCGCCCCTGCGGCCCCAAGCCCGGCGCGGGCGAGGCCTGAGCAGCGTCACCTGGAATGGATTGTGCCACCTGCGCCTCGAAACCAGCCCTCCCTCATAACCAGGCTGATGGTTGAGGATCCTCTTTATTATTATTTACTTATTGTCTTTTTCAGAACCCACCTGTGCTCCTAAAATGTGCGAAGTAGCTGACAGTGAGGCGCTGTTGAAGGGCAACACTGAGCTTAAATTCCATGGGGATGTGATCCAGGGATGTGATCTAAAACAATTACATTTTATACCCACCACTAATTATATTGTTACCAGAGATCAGAAAAATAATCACCAGAATCACCACTTGATTAATTCCACATACTCTCCACGAAGTATGTACATTGACACCCCAGATGCTCTATGAACCAATCATCTGAACTTTCAAGGGATAAAGTTGAGTTTCCCCATTGCCCTGCCCAATTGTGGAACACCCTGAGCATTCCCTGTCAAGAACCCCAAACCCTGCCTTGCCTGGGCCCAGGTGCAGAATGCACACCCTGCAACTGTGCCACCACCACAGATCTACCCCACGCTTTTCAAATGGCTCTGCTAGGGGAGCCTTGCTGGGCATGGCTTTCCAGTCAAGCCTTTTGGCATGCAAGAAGGAGAACTTCTTTTCATCTCAAATATATGGGAGTGATTTTGCTGCTTCCTGCCCCTCTCTGAACTGGAGGAGTGGCTGTTGGCATCCATTTTGCAACGCAGAGAGAAAGCAATGATCGCAGATTGGAAAGATTTTGTTGCCAGCACTCCTGAGGCTGCTGTTACCTACACAATGACAGGTGTGGATGACCAATATGTGTTTAATCCCTCAGATCCCTATGTCTTTCTTCTGGGAAGTTCAGAACAGTATATCAAACCCATTCCCCCACTGAAACACTGAATCCTCTGTGAGACTTAGGAAGTTGACCCTTGCTCTGTAGACCCTGTGTGTGCCCCTGCTCTCCCATTTCTTTCTAATTTGTTGTAGGACTTGTACTGGCAACCTATTACAGAAGCATCAATCAAATCAGCTCCTAAAATGGTTTGTCAGACTGCTGTGTTGATTCATGCATTTTTAAGAGATTTGGAGGGAGAAAGTTAGAAGCAAACCGTGCCACTGAAAGGCTGGGACCAGTTTTATTAATTTTGGAGTAAGCAGAAGCAAAGTAGCTAATGTGTGCAGAATACAGTGTTTGGAACTAGGCAGCAAATGCCACAGGCTTTTTAAAAGTCTGTGTTTAGACATGACATTTTTAATAAAACAGGATCTCCCTGCCTGATGCTGAAGAAAGGTTGGGTGTGCAAGGCAATTCAAGATAGCCAGTAGATCACGCAAAAGTTAGTATTTCCATTTATGGACTGTTGTGTGTACAGGTTTTGTACAAGTGTTATTAATTGTTCTGTTGGCATTGATGCAGGCCACAGCAAGGCAGCATAAATGCAAAGCAGAAAAAGCCCCTGAGTCCTTGCCCCAAAGTACCATTAAATAAAAGAGCACAAATTATAACAGAGCTTTACAAAAGAACACCAGAACAATACTCATCAGCTTGAAGAGCAGGCATCTCAGGACCCCAGAAGTCTGCTGTTGGCAATTTTTTGTAGGCATTGTATCTAAAGGCAATGAAGATAAATAGGTTGAATTTCTTTAGAAGTTCTCAATGGAGCTTCTGCCAAATATATGGATGAAAGCACTCCAGTGCTCTTTTGAAAATGTAATAAGTGGAAAATAGACTGGCATCATTAACAGGTTAAAAACAGGAGTCAGCCTTTAGATGCTGAATGAGAAGATTACCTAAGCTATGAAACTCCTAAAGGACAAGTCACTTCTGCTGACTTAGATTGTGGAGAGAACAATTGTGAGACAGGTGAATGAAATAACAGTATAAGAAAAAAATATTTTAGCTATCTTTCTGAGCAGAAATTAATGGAGAAGAACTGAATTTTTGAACACCAGACAAAAAGATGTGTTAGAAACTGATATGAGGGGGTGAGAGTTTCAAAGGTTTTAAATGTGTAGGCATCTGGAAATTACAGATCAGGAAGAATCTGTAAGTTAAATATAGCACCATGGTCATCACTGGTACTAATTTGAGCATGTGGTGTTGTGCAGACAAATGAGTGAGGGTTGATTACATGGAACTCAGCTGTGTACATGGTCCCTAGGCCAGTTCCTTGGACCAGACTCCAGCTGTGATCATCTCTGTGGCAGCTAATCCCAATGATTTGTTCTTCAGATTGTATGTTGCCCTGGGCATTTGTTTCTTCTCTACCAGTTTTGAACCATTTCAGGCAGTAGTAGAAGTTAAAATGTTAACACAGGTAGAAGTAGAGACTCAGCACTGAAATAGTTCTAGGCTATAAACTCCAGGGCAAAGAATATTATGTTTTATAACCATAATGATATTTTTATGGCTAGGATTTGAAAAAATGTGTGTTAGGTCTGTGCTCAGACTTTTCTGGAATATAAAACTCTGAAAAATATTGTGTGGAAGCTGATTATTTGCTTCCTCCCACTGATCTCATTGCACTTCTCTAATCACCAATTACACCTTTATTCGGTTAGGTTAGATGTACCTCAGTCATGCTCTAAGTCAATTATTCTAAAACAAACAGAATCAATACATTAAGAAAGATGGGAAGAAATGCACTAAAACCATCCACAGTTACCACCATAACTACAAAGATGTATTTTTCATACACTTAAACCAAAGGATATTTTTTTATCTACTCTTTCTGGTATTTCCTGTGGTGCTTTTATGTAATCAGTACCAGCTGTATTGTTAACACAGGTCACAGCAATGTAGATTTCCAGCTCAAATAATTGACAGCTTTCTCCACTGACCTCATCCTCTATTGAGGCATCATCTCTAAAACACTTTCCACAGACACAATCCTCCTGTTTGCATACTCAACTCCTGCCCCTTGTTACTGTACTGTCCAGTTACATCTGGGCCTCTGTCCATTCATTGTTCTTCTGAAGTTTTTAGAAAATTAAAGGAGTGATGTTGATAAAGTATTATGAAATATTTTCTTGGTCATCCTGACATCCACTGTAAGACCACGATTTTTACAGAGCATCTCTTTTTATTTAATGTTCATGCTTTTTTTGTCACTGTCTTTCTTCTGTCAGTACCTAATACTGCTCCTGCATAACAATCTTAATAAAAACTCAGGGAGGGATCTTTATGGGTCACTAAGTTCCTGGTGAAATGACCATTGACTTGAGCCAATTTGTGGTCTCCTCTACTGATTTTGTTCTGTTTTCCACTTTCTTAATTCTCTCAGGAGTATGGTTACTCTCTTAAGAACATACTCTGCTGACCAGGGTCTGCCCTCCAAACGAGTTTGCAATGGAAAGGTAGCCCTGGAGTCCTTTCAAGCCCTCTATTTGTGGTGTCAGCTCTGCCCTTGCTGTGACCATACTGCTCTGATATGCTCTCAGATAAAACTCTCAAGAATAGATGAGGTAGCATAAATAGTTTCTCTGCCTGATCATTCAGAAAAGGTTTCCCACAAGATGATCTTGCATCTTTTATCTGCACTGATACAACTGCCTACCCTAACTTACTGTAGCAGTAGTTTTTCTTTTAAGGCCTTTGGCTTATACATTTTATCTGTTTCACATTTCTCCATCTGATCACGTTTTTTTTCAAATCTGTGTGCAAGCTTTAGAAGCTGTCATTAAAAGCAGCTAGTACCAAACACTGTTAACCTGCTGCCTCCTTTTGCAATGAGCCATGCTGAGCTGCCTCTGGATCTATTGCCCCAATAAACATCACATCTGTGACCTCAGCTCATTCTCTTCTGTGGACTTCTGTTTCTCTCTTGGGAAGCACATTCTTTGCAGAGGGGTTTTCTTTACCTTTTGGACACAGTTTATCATAGTTTACCCTGGGCTGGCAGTTTTGATTTTAATGGGATGATTGGTGCTGCATTACTTGCACCAATTCATATTCATACACCAATTAAATTAATTTAGGGGCTACTGTTTAGCATAATCATCCACCTGGCCTTTCTATCAGATATCACTCTATCTGACCTAAGTGAATCCTCAATTGGACCTCTTAATATTTGGCATTTAGCCTGATCAAGTTAGATTGTACCTTGCAGAGTAGTTGATGACACAGAGTTTTCAATGTTTTTTTCCTATATAGTGGAAAAATAAGATCTATTTTAAGAGTTCTATTTCAAAAGACAGTTGTAAAATCAAACTTTATCCTACATCTCTCAAAAAGGCAAAAAAAAAAAAAAAAAAAACAGTGCGAAAAAAATCCAAATCCTTCTGTGAACTGACCTGTGAAAGCTATAGTGTTCATATGTATCATTGCTCTTCATGTAACAGAATTCACTTTGATCCGTGGATTCTAAGCTATCTTGGCACAACTGAAGCAGGACTTTGTTGCAAAATCAATGCCTGAAATACAGATTACTTTATGCAATAGGATGAACATCTTGCCTTACAACCTATGCAGTGTTGCTTAAACATAGCAGGAGTACATGATGGCATTATCTAGGAACTGCTACTTGAACTTTTGCAAACTTCCACTGAAGTGAGATTACTCACCTGAGTAATGTACGCAGAATTCATTACCAAATGAATGTTTTCAACAGATCTGTATGTAGACATCACAAAAGGCTGACTTTTGCAACACTTTTAAATAAATATCCATCAGAAACTTTACATATCTTGCTGCTGAATTTTCTGCTTAATTTTTGAAATTTTGTCTTTAGTATTTTACCATTTTTAGTCTACCCAAAAAGTAAACAAAGGAAGAGGTGAAGGTGTTTCACAGACACAATTGCTTCGGGCAACTGTCAAACGTAAAATTCAGTGGAAAACTTCAGCATGTCTCTAGTTTAACTCAGTTGAGGAATGCTGCAAAAACAGGTGTTGTCTGACACAAGCAATAATTATCTTTCACCTTGATGGATGTTAGTTTAATCTGTTTTTTACATGGTAGCTAGGTCTCAGCTGGGTTAATGCCAGAAAGCAGATGAGATGTTTTACGTACTTTGTGTATGACAATATCCCAGACTCTTTTTACTCCTCTTTTTTATTTATTATGTGGAACAGTTTTAATAATCTCTGTGGTTTATCTATTAAATTTTAGCTCTAGATTAATTTTATTTTACACTATCAATGTATTTTAAATGAGCTTAAAATTAACCCATTGGCTATTGAGTATTTTACTGAAAGAAAAGAGAGTAATGACCAGAATATGCTTCTAACATATAGATGGTTACCTATGCAATATCATCAAAGTAAAATAGCTTAAAGAACAAGATTAAGGGAAAAAACTTAAGAAAAACAAACAAAAAATCCCCTGACTTCTTGTCATTCATTTGCATATATTTAAACTAGAAAATAAAAACATGTAAGTTCTACCTTTAATCTAAAATGCTTTATTACTTTCTAGTATCCAGTACTCATATCACATGCTGCCTCATATTAAGTCACTCCAAACTAGACTACACCCTTCTTATGGCCTTGGGCAGAATTTCTAGCCCTGTGGGCATGGGAATAGTCTGTAAACCATGCTAACATTGAACTTGGCACACACAATGTCAGGGATTCTCTTTGCAAAAAACAGTGTTTTAACAGTTTCTTGAAGGTGTTAGACAATATATACAGCAAGTTAAACAAAAGGCATGCAGGACCTTCTGGTTTGGCAATGCTTTTTGCAAAGCTTGAATTAACAGATATGTGGTAGACCACCCCAATATAAGATTCTTGCTGGTAGTTCTCACTTGTGCAACACATGGTGTTGAAATTATTTCCAACTAACACACGTAATAGTCACTAGTGACTTCTATCAGAACATATACAAGTAAATTTCCACCAGTTCCTGTTGTTAAGTTTGCTCTTAATAGCTCTTGTCTGACACAGAATTTCAGCAGGACAGGAGCCTTGTGCACTGAAAATGGTGGGTTAATATTAACAGCACTGGCTTCCTCTGAACATACACTGTATTTCCCTCCCTGTGCAGATCAGCCAATGGTTTAAGTACATTCCTCAGCCTACATATTCTTCTCTCCACAGTCTGCACCTGAGAGTCTCATTTATTTCCTCTTAAGACAACTACCATCACTCTTCTGTTATGGCATTAGGCTATAACAATAGGAATAAACTGTTTCAAAAGGACAACACATAGCAGGATTGAAGGACATGCCTACCTGAAAACCTATGTTGAAAGCAGACTGTGTTCTGCAGAGCTTACAGATACACAGGGGAAAATTGTCTCAAAGTCATATTTCTGAAAGAGACCATTAAAAAGGATTTCTTAGCCCTCGTGAAAGAAAATCACTAAAGGAACATGGAGACTTTCAATTAAGACTTAGCAGTAAATTTGAATGATCTAGGCCTTTGGTAAATTTTGTAACTGTGCATTTTGTCTCAGGGAAAACAAAAGTCAGGGAATACAGAATAAAAAATGGATACATGCAGAGAACATTACAAGAAAGACCTACACAAAGAGGCAGAAGCCTACCCATTCACCATAGAATAGAAAATCAGAAAAATAATGAAGCAACATTCAATGTTGATGAATTTCATTTCATTTGGGTACCTATGTGCAAACAATATGGAAGTACCATTGAGTTATTTAAAAATCCTATCCCATGTATGTTTTCATTCCTTATTATTAAAATACAGGTAACAATTATTCTGTAATATACTCCAGAAGGAAAATATTCTATAATTATGTTTTCATTTCTGGAGAGCAGCACAAGACAAATGAAAGAGAGTGCCTGCATTTTATGTATTGGATATACAAACACAGTTTTGTAGTTTTACATCCTTTTTTTTCATCTTTCTGGTTACCCATTTCAACATGACCCCCAAACCACAAACTTTGCACAGAGTACAATACTTGGCAGATGATTTTACACTCTATGGAAAAGAAACAAAAGATAAAAAGAGATGACCATGTGTGCTTAGGTATTTAATAAAAATACTTCTGGATATCTTTTAATTAAAAGTGAAGAGTAAGGATTATAACAGGTGCCCAGGAATTTCTGTGAAAGACATTGATATGAAAGATTGGCCAGCTTTCGATATGGAATCTGGTTCTATTTTGTCAATGTTTTTAAGATGGCATTATGATTTATTTAGCAGCAGCTGGAGCTATCATTACTAACATGTGTGCCCCTCCCAGGGTAAGTGTCGGAAACGCTCAGCAGGCACCTCAGATACAATATTGATGTTTATGGATGTTGCTACAATAGACAGAGAAAGTACATACGTGTACAGCCAAGGAAAAAAACGTGCACCTGTATAGACAGAAAATATGACAAAGCAGCAGGACTCAAGTTTGTAATCAAATTTTTAGAATGATGCATAAGCATTTTTCATTCAAAACCTCAGGAATTTCAGACTATGTAGGATCAGGAGTTTTCCTTTGAAAGGTTGAGTTAGAAATATGCTCTATGTCATTTTAAAGGAGGAGTTGCAGCATTACAAAAGGAACACAAAATTGTGAAATTTTTTTCTTCCCTTGCCTTGCAGCTGATGAGCTTGAATCAGTGAACTTGCCTATGATTAAGGGATAAAATAAGAAAGGGTTTTTTTGAACCCAACTAACACATTAGTAACCATCAAGAGTTTTTACCCTTTCTTGTTAGAATGACAGACAAGACTTTGTATTATTTAAAAAAAAAGACCTTATGCAGTGTTCTTTGACTTGAAACATGAATGTGTGCACAAACACTAGAACAAAATATGGACTCTGTTCATGCTACATTAATTTACCAACTCTTCAGAAATTACTTAGCAGTATTTTATTGAAAGAACAACATATGTGCAAAATCAAATTGCATACCTGTTAAACATGGGGAACATTTACACAGCTGAGACAAAAACTGTTACAGCTGTATATCTGTAAGATGTAATTTGGTGTTCGATTTTTTTTTTAATTTCTGATTTTGACTACAAAGTATCAATACAAAATTAATATGAGGTACTATTTCACTAGAGGTGCTACAAAAAAAAAGTATATTCAATTTTTTCATGTTTTGTCCATATCCTCATAATTGCTGGCAACTACACTAATTTTGAATCCACTCTACTGAACTCACCCCATTATGGAACAAATTTATATAGGTGCACTTATTGTGTGATTGCTGAAAATGATGTGTACATAAGAGTTTATCTGAAGTTTTTGTCTGTGATTTTATTTCATATGTGTATTACAGATCCAGTTGCTTCATGCTTTTAAAACACTTGCAGGAAAAAATACTTTGTAAGATTTGAAGAGATTAATGGGACAGTAGCTCAGACTGAGCTTCTAGAAATCACTGAGAAACTATTTCCCTAACAAATTTTGATATTAAATGCTTGCATTGTAAAACATGCTAATGACTGGTTTTGGATGATGATTTATGCCTCACATTCAGCAACATGTAACAGGAAAAGACCAATTTTCCTTTAACAAATGCCTAAGAAGAAAGCTAAGGCTTGGTCACTCTGGAAATTGATTATGTAGTTAATCCATTAAGGAATTATGGAAAAAGATAACTATTCCTGCAGCACATGCAGGTATTAAAGATTAATAGTAAACAAGATGCTGTTATACAAATACTTGTTTTCTCAAGCAAGGCAGATGTTTAACAGTGCTATTACAGCATTGACATAGCACATTATTTCTTCTCCCTTCTTTTTGGAGAGAACATGCAGACTGAACAAACCACCCCAGAAGGCCTCAGCTGCCTTTTAAAATATTTGCATTCAGATTGACTGTGTTATTAAATATACTGCCTCCTGGAGAAAGTGAGGCTGGGTCAGGCAGATCTAAAACCTCATGATTGCTGTTTCATAGGCTTGGTCTCAAATGTCCCTGAGTTTCAGAAGCAGGATATTTAAAGAGAACCACTCATTCACTCCATACTAAAGGCGTAAGACTAATATTTTGAAAACCTCTAATTCAATGACCTGTTATCTTTGCTTGACCTTATTTCCTGTCATTGGCAAGAAATGAGCTGCTTCTATTCACTCTAATAGCCATATAGTATAACCCTTGCTGTGAACAACTGCTATTTATGCATCCCTTTGTAGGGAGCTCCAGCCTTGGGAAGTCATACCCTGCCTCAGAAGGGTCATATACAAACAGCCTCTTGTTTGACTTAAGGGATACATCACATTGCCTTGTCCTGTATTTTCACCTTGTGTACTGTACTTCCTTCCTCTCCTGTTTAACTCTGCACAGGTGGTTCTGTGCTGCAAAACCAGGTGTCTGAGTCTGAAGTCATCTGCAAAAATGTTTACCTTCTTATAATTTTTAGCTGGATTTCAGTAGTTATAAATATGCTGATGGGGTTTTTTGGTTCTTTGGGCTTTTTTATGGTTTGATTTTAATTTTTTTGGTTGGTTAATTTTTTGAGGAGGAGAAAAAGCCTATTTATCATAAGTTCTTTCCATCCAAGAAAATATTTTGGTGCCTTGCTACATGTATTTGTCATCTGACCAAATATGATTCCAAATCCCCTACTTATTCCTTTTTCCAAAAAAAATTAATAAATAATTGATTAAAAAAATATATGAGAACAAACAAGAACCAGGAACTTATATCTGAGAATTATAAATCTTTTCCAGTAATAAAAGAATGACTAATATACAAATTACAGAACGTATTTTACAAGAGATTCCAAGGATGAAAACTTTTTGAAGGTTCTCCAAATTTAATTTCTATTTTTTTAATAGTATATGAATAGCTTTATATAAGTAACTATATCTGCTTGAAGTTGTCCATACCACAAAAAGACAAAATTCCTCTTCTTCTTTCTCTGTTCCATTGTGCTTCACAAAAATCTACATCTCAAAAGGATGTAAAGTCATAAAATGGTACTGAATTGAAGGCATTAGTTTATACTTTAAGAAGTTAGTATGCACATCATCTTTGTATAATTAGGAGAATATTAATATTTCTTGAATCTTGTTTTTCTATTAGGATAGATCAACTATGCCAGGTCTTTATTCTAAAGATTTAATCAATCAATCAATCAAGTTGATTTTTTGCACAACTGTAGTCACAGAAATGCTTTTCATCCCCTTTGAAAGAATTTAATCATTTTGATTCTCAGTGGAGGAAAAAACAGACAAAAATAGCAAGTCAGACAAGCATTTAAAAAGCATTATCCTGCTTCTTCTGCGTTCTATCCCCTCTGCATGGGAGGAATTAGCTATTGAATATTGCACTCATGTATCACAAAGCTGCAGCTGTTAACAATACCATCTCCATATTTTAAATGCATACATTTTAATTTTTTCCTGACAAGTTAAGGATTGTTTCATAGGATGCTGTACAGAACTAACATATGAAGCTCAGTTCTACCAGTGAGAATTCATGGTAAATATATCAGATTGGATGAGGCATTTCATGATGGTTTGTTTTGAAGAAATAACAATTTCTGGGCACAGAAAAAGCCTGCAGTGGAGCACTTGGTGCTGTGTTTTGTAGGTGCTGCTAGTTAAGGTAGAGAAGGTAGGAATTGAGAGCTGTGAGGAGGATGAGGATTTTGCTAGGGGGTGGTTCTGAAAGAAGAAATATCTGGTCAGAGCTCATTGGGTGAGCAATTACTACTGTAATTTCACAGTGATCAGTTTTGTGATCATCTCATTTCATAAGATGGCAAAAAGTCAAGAGGGTGGTAGTGTCCAAAAGAGAATGGCACTTAAGAGTGTACTAGTGGCATGAGAAGTAATGTGTAAAGGGAATGTTTAGCAACTAATAGCAAGAATTAAAATTAGACTAAGATGAGACCAATAATTCTCATCAGCTGGAAACCACTGAAGGAAAAATAAAAGGTCAGGAGGTATTACCTGATCATGGAAAGACTGAGTTGCCAACATGATATGGCTGTGAAAAGCCAAAAGTGATCCTGGAATATATGAGGTGAGGCACTTCCAGTGGAAATAGGCAAACATTCATAACACTGGAGAAGGTGTTGTTCAAGCCTCATCTGGAATACTGTTCACATTAGCCCATATTTTAAATTCATCTTTGTTCACAATTGAATGACTAAAGAGAAAACTTGCTGTACTGACAAGACCTTGGAGAAGAGAATGAAAAGGTTTGTGTGGTGCAATACAGTGAAGTCTGCTAGAATGGTTCTCTATACTCAAAATGGAAAAACCTTTCTTAATTTTAAAACCAAATTAGTGCAAGAATAAATGGTTATAATCTAGCTCTGAGTAATTTTTTTCCAGATTTCAAAGAAGGTTTTAACTATTAGAAAGGGGACATTGAAGGAGAGTTTTCCTTTAAGAATAGTAGAAGCAAGTACCGTAACTGTTTTGACAGCCAAGTTTGATGCATTTTGAGAATGGGTTTTGTGACTAGATAGCAATTACCTGCAACAGCAGTGTCAAAGAAGGTCTTTTATAGAGCACTGCCATGATAACATATATTGCTTTTGAAAAAAGTTACTAGCTCTGATATAAAAATTACCATGTTGTTGCCAAAGTGAAGCTATCTGTAAAATGATTCCTGCAAGATATTGTCATATTAATATAGTTTCTCTCAAAATTAAAATTTAAAAACAAGCTCTTTCTCCCTCCACTTCCTCCCCCCACCTTGCTTCAGCAGACAGTAAACTTTGCAAGAGCCACTTCACCAAGCAATAGTAATGGCAGGAATATATTATACATTACTTCCAAAAGAAAACATACCTTAGGATGTGGTGAAGTGTAGAAAGATATTTTTATGGTCAGTGTGAATATTTTAGTTTCTAGTTTTTGTGGCACATGATGATATTATGTTAAGAAGTTATTATTCTGCAGTGTATGACTTACTGCCTGGTCCTGCTGTTTTAACTCAGACCTTTCACAACTTGTTTTCAGACAAGGGGATTCTTTTACATTAATTGTGCATTTGAGCAAGGAATGCAAAACTGGATCCCCATTTACTACATTGAAATAAAATGAACAAACCAAATAGGGTATGAGAGAACAAGGAATTTGTATTTTGCATTGATTCAGTTCATAACACAGCTGTTTTCCAGATTTAACCCTCATATTGAGAATTCTCCTACTACTTGATAAATCACTCGGAAAAGTTCAGGTCTGTGACTATCTTCTATTCAATTGCTCTTTCCAGACAGAGATAATAAAGTGGACAATGTCCACATTCAGACACAGAAAAGGTGATAGTCCATTAGGAAATCTGAGCATTTCTGCAGTAAGTCAGTGTTGCTGTTTCTTGCCTCACTCTTGTCAGTTTCCACCACTATTCCCAGGCCTGCAATGGGCAAATATACTCCTGAGTGCACTGGCCTGTGTTGTCATCCCAAGAAAAAGTTGAACTAAATCACAGAGGGTAAAACCTGAGCCTTTAGCATTAGGGTTCCAAGGAGCTGAACTTTCATCTTTCGAAGTATTCTTCTCTCAAAAATCAAGCACAATCATTATCCGAAAGCTTGGGTTATACAAAGCTAAGATTGCAGGTGGCACTGTGAAAAGCAGAGTTGAACACACCAGCTCCATGCTCAAGCAGCCATCTCACCAACATGGTAACCAAACTGACACCAAACCCATCCTAATCAAGCTTTCTTCAAAAGATCTACAACTTCATAAAAGGTGCAGCCAAGCCCCTCACTTTCAGAGACGCACTCCAGCTCCTGTGATAGCATCCTGCTTCCTGACCAGAGCAGTCAATATTTCTAATCATGGTCTGGCACAGTTCCAGGTAAGGTCAAACTTCTGCCCTGAGCTGAACACTCCACGGTGCTGCTGGAGGCTCTGTGGTTAGGAATACCTTCCCAGCAAGGGGTGAAGCGTGTCACCCAGCCAAGGTATGACTCATGTTTCCTATGTCTTGGATGGCAACTTGCATTAGCAGGCAATTAGATGAAAGGGAAACATCATTGCTATTTCCCCTCTTCTGAGCATATCTAGTAAAAAATTAATGCATCTAAGGCTGTCAAGGTTTGTAGCTTGTTGCGAACAAAGATGTCTTGGAAAATACTCTTTTAGACTCCTAGTTCATGCTACAGGTTCCTAGATGCTATGACATTTTAAATAGTAGTAAAATAAATAAGAGAGACTCTCTGTAAGACTCCTGCATAACGATTGGGTTGCTAGAGAAGTCCTGCAAGATGTTTTGGCTAGATACAGCCTGTTTTTTCAAATTCAAGTGGAATTTTGTTTATCAACTCAGATGAGATGATGTTGTCTTCCAAATTATACCCTGCTTTTGTACATAACATTGCATGGTCCCAGAGTTAGACAATGGTCTCTTGATATCATACCACTATCATTATTATCTTCATTTTGGTCTGCAAAAGCCTTCTGCATGGTGTAGACACTGTGCAAGGACAGGCTAACGTGCAAAATCTGCTCAGGAGAAGGATGCAACACCCTCTGTGTTCCTCTGCAATGTGTTTGTGTGAAGGACCTTGGCTTCTTGTAGAAACTGTCAGCCTGGGGAATAGAAGCTATACAGTTCCAATAATGTTGAAAATAACCACCCTCCCTGTGAGGGGAAGGGTCTGATGATCAAAATGCTTCCTAAGAATTTAACATTGCTATCATGATGCTCAGTAGATACCACTGTCATGTAAAACTAGAGGGAGTATTTGTACTTAAAATACACCTAATATATCCTAAATTAAAAGCTATCCTTAACCAGTCTTCACATGCTTATAGGTGCAGGTAGAACACACCATTTATTTAATAACAACATGCAATTCTTCTATTGAGTGCTCAGTCACTCATAATTCTGAACATATCAGCCTACATCATGATTGGCACGTACAAGACAGAAAGTCCATCTGGAAAAAATGTATGCCACAAATTACCCAAAGCATGCTGACATTTTTTCTTACTGTTCCATGCACTTTGAATTGAAAACAATTAGCCAGCTAAACTACTAGTAATAACGTGCATACTACTGGTTGCACAGAAGGTCTGAGAAACCATTCAGCCTTTTGTCTGAAAAACCCGACCCACTGACTTTTTCACTTTCCTCTACCATAAAATGCTTCTGTTCTGGAATTGCCAGCCAAAGTCAGACCCTGTGCCTGCATAGTTAGCAGGCAGAGCAAAAGCTCCCTCCAGGTGCATAAAGGGATATATGGGATATAAAATACTTCTTGCACAGCTCTGCTTACAACAGGCTGATTGTTTGTGCCTAGGCACCTCCCCTTCAATGAATTCCATGTATTACTCTTCTGACAATTTAATGGGCAGCTGATATTGCTACCATAATTTTACATCCAAATTAAAGTACAACATGCGTAAACACATATTTTTTTGTGATGACATGTGTAAAGGACTAACAGGAACAAAAGTTTCACCCTAGGTTTCACCATCCCCAAGACAATTCAATGGCTCCATTCCTTTGCCTGGTGAGAGGAAAAGCTATATGAATCCAAGATAGGTGCTAGTGTCATTGTTCAGGGCACTTTTGGAAGGTGTTTATAGTGGTTAGCGCAGCAAGGAAACATACAACAACGTAACAGATGATAACCTACCACAGAAAATAAACAGAGCTCTGGACTCAAACAGCTAATGTGATGGACCTGCTGGTGCAGGTTTACTGACAACAGTGTTTTGGTCATTGGCTTGGCCTGTACACACCAATCCCTTCTTCCTTGTGTCAGGACAGTCTGATAGCAACATTGAAAAGAGCAGTGTTAATGGTCAGGGACATTTGAGCAGTGTTTAAGATCTTGTTTTGGTCATATTGCTGCATTTTACACCAATGATAATAATGCCCACTATCCTGTTACTTGTCTTCATAGCTCTCATGCTTTCCAAGGAGAAAAACATTTTCTGCCAGGGCACAGAGAGCTGAAGAGCCACACTCAAGGTGACAAAGAAGGAATCCACAATCCCAGGAAGGGAACTCAAACCCCAACTGAGCAGTCTGGGACCTACTTAGAATATGTGTAAACCTCTTTTTTCTGCAGTAAAGAATGGTGAAAAGGGTACACACATTTGTCAATAGATAGTGCTGCACTCCATGTCATAATGGTGCTATAATTGGCATCCAGCAGCCTCTGCATAAGGCCACATGGTTAGAAGAAATTGCTAAATTATTTGACTTGTAAACCCAGTTTGAAATGCTAACTGCAGAGTTGTCTGAGTGATAAACTCTTTAAGGAGAAACCTTTGATCTCCAGTCAAGTAAAGACCTTTAAAAGTCCTGAAGTCTGGAGTAGCCAGCCCTAAAGACCTTTGTTTGCAGCCATCACTGGAAGAGGGGGAGGGAAAAAGCATTTTGCAGTGATTGCCCAGAAATTTGGCTTTACTTGTAAAGCTGGAAGGTGAAAGGCCGTGCAGCTCCCTTCCCCCAAACAAACAGAAAAAAAAGGTTATCCTGTATGGTATAAGTCAGTCCTTAAGTTTAAACTAATGAATTTGGCCTTAACAAAGAAGATTACAATAATCTGAAAAAAAAAAAAAAAAGGTTAAAAAACAGGGAATTTTATG
>NW_005054300.1:7950967-7963300 GCF_000277835.1 Geospiza fortis | reverse complement strand
CACTTCCTCACTTTATCACCCAGCTGAGCTCAGGGCCGGGGTTGCACGTGTGCTGCCCTCCATCCCTCAGCATCACTCCTGCTAAAAGCAGCAGGGTGTCGGGCTGCCACCGCAGGCAGGGACAGCTGGACCAGATGTGAACTCTCTCCTGCCACTACACAGGCAATCTCTAGGAGAGGCAGGAGGGGTTACTAACCTTTCCTTCCTCACGAGTTTATTCATGGGTAATATCCTTCTTTGCCAACATTTTTTCTGACAGAAGGAACTAAAGTTAAAAAAGCCTGACCATAAATTGGTAAGGCCCAAGTGTCACTCCTCCTACTTCCTCCTGTGTCCTTTCACCACCATCACCCCCTGGATGAAAGTTCACAGCTCACTAGCAGTGTCTGTAAATGGCAGATCTTTTACTGCTATAGCTTTAGCCTCTGCTGAGCTCCCAAATGGGATGGTGTTGCTTGATGGGGTCATCTGTTTACTTAAAACAGGACTGGGATCAAAAGTTCATTTTCATGGACCATTAAAGGGCAACGATAACTGCGCCAGCCACTGCTGAGTTGAGCTGGATGTGACTGCAAGGGGAATAACACCATATGCCAGCCACCCTGCTCCTAATGGGATTTATTTCAAGTGCCTTCCCTGCACCTATTGGGGAATATGGAAACAGCCATCTTCCATACCAGTCTACGAGACTTATCTGTAGGCAATATCTGACACATTATCTTCCCCTCAGAGGTCACTAGTGATTCATTACAGCATATTTACAGACATTCCAACAGCCACTTGGATTTGTTTCAATGAATCAGTAACAGTCAATTTCTGACCTGCAGAATCTTACTTATCTTTCAGTTTTTTGGTCACAGAAAAACTCTGAGAGACTTACTGCTGATGTTAAGCATTAAAGTCTGCACTTGTGATCCAGGGAGGGGGTGAGGGAGAAAGAGAAACAACATGAAAAAAGGTGAACATTTAGGTAACTTTCAAGTCTCTCCACAGAACTGAAAAGCTGAGCCAATATTCATATTGCCTCTAACAGGCAGGCCCATGAAAAGTAGAAGTAGTATGACAATGAATGATTTTTGGTGTAAAAGCCTAAGTTATTTAATCTTTTAAATTGACAGTGGTTTTGCCTAATAAACATAAAAGCTCCAGTCCAATCATGACTTAAGCCTAATTTCTACAGGAACACAAAGGAAGACTTCCTTAACCAAATAAGGACACCCAGGCCATGCAGCTGACCTACATATCTGCTGAGAGCCAAGCGTCTGTCTGTAAAAAAAAATATTTTCTCCAGGGAAATTGTGGGTTATTTTTTTTTTCTAATGGCATGTTTAAATGCTCAGTAATGACTTGGGCCACCGAATGCCACCCTGCCTCCACAAAACCGGCCAATGGCCAGGTGCTCCAGCAGAGCGGGAGGGAGCTTTGTGTGCAGCTCCATCATCCCCGGTCCTTCCCATCCACGGAGGGACGGCCAGCTCTCCAAGTCAAAGCCTCAGGCCTTTGATAACAGCCATATCATAAGGCCTTTCCTCAACTCCAGGGTGTTTCCCCCTCTGTAGTAGGGTGTATTTTGGCTACTCCGTCAAATTCATTAGAAAATGCCAAGGAATGGTACCAGACCAGCCAGACAAAAATTTGGAAACTGAGGAGGGAGAAGTGGGAAACCCTGGTGGCCTGGGCAGTACCAGCACTGCTTAAGGGACTTCTGCTACGTTCTGTAGATCGCACAAGTGTCTGGTGGCACCCATTAACTGCTTTCAGCATAACAATGGCCCTTTCTCATCCCTGCCCATCCTCCCTGTCCCAGTTAAATGAGCCATTTCCCAGACAAATAAAGACTGGAGAGTCTGCCTTCACTAGGGGTAGGAGACTGAGGAAGGCAATTCAGACGGGAATGGAGGGAGACAGGGCCACCGTGAGCGCTGCTAGGGCCACGAGGAGAAAGGGAAAGCTGGTACAGGGGAGAGAGGCGCAGGGAGCCCGAGGGGAGGAGAACTGCACTGACCCTCTGTACAGGGTCTGCACCGGGGGGGGGCGGGGGGAAGCTTCAGATAGAAGGGATCAGAGACGTGCAGGAGATGAAAGGAAGATGGGAAAGGAGGAGGCTGGCAGGGAGGTGACCCTGGTGCCTGCACCAGCTCAGCCTGCAGGAGCTGCAATGTGCACGAGTGTTGAGTAGAGCCAGCAGCAAAGGGCTGCGTTTCCGTGCTCCCCGCTTGTTGTTTCCTTAGCACACTTCTGTCCCTCCATCTGAGCAGGATGAGCAGGCACGAAGGCACCTACTCTGACCTTGTCACAAGCTGGTGCCTGGCTGCACTCCTGCCCTTTTCTGCTGTGGCTGCAAGGACAGTGTGTCTGATCAAGAATCTGCTGCTAAAATTCTTGTCCTTCCTCCAGCCTTCAGGAAAAGCGAGCAAACAAGAAGGACAACAGAAGTAGAAGCGAGGTACGACACACACTGTGCTTTAAAGGTGACAGGTTAAGTGCATCTGTCTTTCTTTGCCTAGTATAGGTAATATGACATTTAAAATAATTTTTCATATTTCTGCCTGACTATATATAGCTAGATGTGTAACTATATGCACTTGCCCACATATAGTGTGAGTAAATATTTCTATGTCTAACCGGACTGCAGGTTTCATGCTGTCAGATAAAGCAACCAGTTTTAAGGAATTCAGGAATACAAGATGGGTTTATCATATCTCAATTGTATTTTTGCCACTTGTGCTAAGAACAACTGTTGCAAAACCACAGGCAGCCATGCTAATAGAGCAGAGCCCAGAAGTTGGGCTTAGAGAGCATATACTGAACTTAGAAGTTCAGTATATGAAGAAAAAAATAGCAAGACAAATAATTTGTTAAATGACATTAAGCCAAATCTTGCTCTACAGCAATGTTAAGTATAAGAAGCCATTACAAAATAATTTAAAAAACAAAAAACAAAATAAAACAAAAAAAAACCCCAAAACACCAACTTCAAACTCACAACCCAGAGAGAACACAGAGCCTTGCAGAAAATTTGGGAAACCTATTTGGGAGCATTTTATGGTAGACCTCCTCAAGCGTAATTCTCTGCTGATTAGGATGAAAGATGAAGCTGATCAGCAGTGCAGTCAGGTCACTATTGACAAGTGCTGCCTTAGCCTTCCCTGAATATCTCCTTCCCAGCCCAGCCACTCTTTAACTCCCTGTTACACAGGTACTGATGCTTCTGTACACACTTCCCAGCCTTTCTGCAGGCTGCAGGAGCAAGGAACTCAGCTGAGGGCACACTCAGAGGAAGAACACTCTCAGGAGGGTTTGTGGCAGTTTCCCCCTTCTTCCAAGTGCACTCTCTTCAAAATACCCCTTGTTAACATTGCTGTGACACTGGTGCTGAATTTTGATGAAACAAACCAGGTGGAGCCCATGGCATTTATTTGTTTAGAAGCAAATACAAAATTTTGGTAACTATTTTGGAGTTATAAAGAAGAGCGATAGGTCAGCTGCTTCTCTCAATCCAGAATGGGCTCTTATATTTTTATCAGTCAATTAAAGGAAATACTTGCCTTGAATCCACAAATGTATTTTTCCTTTTAGATATTCCAGATACTTTTGGTCTTACATTAAAGTTAATGTTGGCTCTTTATATAATTCATACAAGTAGCCACGGGCACTAAAAAAAAAAGTTAATTTCTTAACTGTAGCTTTCCTCTCTTTATGGTTGCAATTTCAATTAACTGTTCTAAATAACTGACAACATGGAATATAAAACATTCCTGCAACAATGTAGGTCTAGCAGCAATTACGTTGATTTACTCTGGACCATGTTAAGTTCAGGGAGTAGGATAAAGAGACAAGAGTTTAAAACTTCTTTCACACTGATGTAATAAATTCAGTACATTGCTTTAAAGTTAGGGCAAAATAGCTGGTAACTGAAAGTCAAAAAAAACCCTTGTTTTGTTTTCCACTGTGATAGAAAACAATAGATTATGGGAAAGTTCTTCAGAAGGTGATCAGAGGAAAAGTTCACCAGCATCTATCATGGACTGTGTCTCTGTGGCCTGCTGGGATAGGAGGGAGGGACATAAAGGTGTCAGCAGTTGAACTGATACGGTAAATCACAGTAGGGCTAGTAAAGCGCGATGGCAGCCTCGTGTAAATGCCTTCAGACTTCTATTTCTTCTCCGAGGTTGTACTCGGGACACGTCCCCTCTTTGTGACCTTATCTCTGGGGCAGTGGGTTGTGCACTGGTCTCTTCTCTTTAGTTTACGAGGGCTAATCCATTTGCAGGTTAATAAAAGGTGAAAAGGACAATCACCAAGGAGCCACCAAAACAAACAAGTACCTTTGACTGCTTAAGGATTCTTGGTTTTCCACATCAGCATGCTCAGCCTGTCGCCTTTCTCTCCTCCTGAATACTTTGATAAGAAGTACATCTGCAAACTGTTGATTAAAAAAAATATTACCAGTATGCAAAGGAGGAGAAAAATAAGACAATTCCATAAAAAGTGGATGGTTCTACTCTGCAGGCAAGTAACCGATCCCTGTAAAATATCCTCTGCTGTGCATGTCCTTATGGTTGAAATTCGCGATTTTTTCCTAGAAATACCGTCTGACAATTAGTGAATTTCAGAGACCATCATGCTCTTAGTCCCAGTTAAGAGGAAAAGTTCCCTCAGAAACGTCACAAATCTGAGACATTTCATGTCATAAAATGAGCAAAAAAATCACGACATGCCATCACTTCAAGCAAAACTAATTATTTTTCTCTTTACTGCTAAAATTGTAATGCACGTGCTAGCTCGCTGCAGTGCTGCAGGCAGCATCATTAACATCAATAATATATATTTAATATAATGACACCGAGAGCCAGAGACAGTGGGACAAGGAGGATGACACCAGGGTGAAAATCACCTGTGTGTCAGGCAGCCAGGGCAGCAGGGCGGCGCTGGAGCGCTGCGGCTCTTGGTCTGACCCCCTTTGTCCCCACCCTACCTCCTTCCATTCTTGTCAAAGTTAAGGACAATTCGCAAAAGAAGAGGCTGTTGCCAGGACAATTCACAGAAGAGGAGGCTATTACCAGGTCAGGGAGCAGTTTCCGATTACTCTGCAGTTCCTGGGCTTCCAAGGGGAGCTTTGGAGAGAAGCAGCGTGCTTGATGAGAAAGTGCGCGATGTAGAATTTAGAGGGGAAAAAACCCCAACTCTATTCACATAGGCAGACACTACTCTTGCTAGCAGGCAATATGCAGTCCCTTCCTTGCTTTCCCGCAGGATACAAGCAGTTAGTTCTATCAAGAGGGTTCAGATATAAAATAAGGGCTATTAGATAAAGCACACCACAGCCTCTTGCTTCTTTACATCAAGTAAGTCAGCAAACCGACGAAATCAACACCTACTATAATTCCATGGAGGATTCAGGTTCAGTCTTGAAAACATGTTTGTTCTGGTGATATTTTATAAAAGTAGTATATTTTTGAGATACAGATATACCAAATTGGTATTGACCCCATAGAGCTCAAGCAGAAAAAAATCCCAAACCTAAGTTGTTGCTTTTACCCTCAAAATATCAATTCCTGGAGGAAGTTATTTCACTTAAAGCAGCATTAACAAAGATGACTTAACAAGTCTTGGTAGGTGTGTGCCTATGTGCATCTCCTCCTTAAACTGTACCTAGAGCACTGCTCAGGACTCACATCTCAGTAGTGACACCAATATTTTCAGCTTCCCACCACCCCAGAAAGTTATGGGCCTGTCTCCTAGAGTGCAAATGGTACTGACTGCATTTTGGTTACTTTTGTCTCTAGAGAGATCCTGTGAGGGGCCCTCAGCTCTGGAATTTATTCCCCCTTTTGCTCGAAAACAGCCTCCAACAATCTTTGACCTTCTGCATAAGCTGTAAGGCCCAAATCCAAGGATTTGCTTTGGGAGAAGCGCAAGAAAGGTTGGCATTTGTGGGTGTGGTAGGAAAATGTGTTGTCTATGCCTGATTTAGTCCTGAGTTTATCATTTTCTCATGTTGTGACAGTTATCCTGCACAGCAGCATAGTCTGAACCCATGAATTCTAAGGCTTTCCTAAATGGTCATAAATTGGGAAAAACAAAAGCATTGAAATCTAGCAACATATGAATGATTGTGTATTTGTGAACAAAATGACCTGGCAAACAAGTACATCATAAGTCACTTTTGCTAAAATGATCCTTCCAGCCTTGCAAATCACACAAGCCCTGCATGTCTCCGGGGCACTAACAGCATACAAGGGAAACTGCAATGTTGGGACTGCTGATAAAGGGATAAATAACTTCTAATTAACTGAGAGTACTGAATATCTTGCCCTGCCTATGTTGCAACTGAGAGGCAAGCTGTAAACACCTATTAAAACAGCACTGTTATGTCCTACTAGGAAAGTTCTGTCTGTCACCTTTGAAATATTTAAATCTCAGATTCTTTAAAAGCTGTTTCCGCTGCTTTTACTCTTTGGATGTAAACAGATTTGTTAAATATTTTATTTCTAACCCACCCACGAAGCTACATTCATTTACATAACTTAATGAAGGCTGCATTATTCATTGAACTTCTCATATAACATTTTTTGTAAGACATTATTAAACAAGTGAAGCAAGCCAGTCTAGTAATGAGTCTTCTCTAAACTTGCTGCCAGTTACATTTCCTTTCTCCTAATCTATCACTCTAATGGTTGCAACTAATAAACTTTTTGAATTTTTTGCTGCTAATCTGTATATGTTTTGCATTGCATGCTGGATGTATAACTTGACAGAGAAATTACAATACAAACCACCTGGCAAACAAAACTATCTCAATTAAATGCTATCCAAACCCACCCCACTCTTTTTTTTTTTTTATAATAGAGGACAAATACATGTAACATAGTACCTTTAAGCCATAAATAAATTCACTAATTTGGGTCTGGAACATACCAGCAGTATATCTCAAACTCAGGATTTGTGTCTGCATTTTAAAATTTCTAAATCTTTGCAAAAGTCAGTAAATTAAAGTTTGCTTTATGCAAATGTCCTGCATAGCCTTGTAAAAGATCCAGGAGTCCTGCATACAATCCTGTTAGACTGTTCTAGGAAAGATGATATGCAATAATTTTCAGGTAAAGAAATTCAGCAATAAGTTCCTTACACATGGGCTATTTAATCTATTTAATTGGTGTTTAAGACTATATCAAAAGTAATATTGGATTTTCAGGTAGTCTAGGCAGTGCAGCTCCCTTTGAGATAGATAGCAAATTTTCAGAATTTATACTCATAAAATCAATTCCAATGATAAAAAAAAAATAGAACAAGGGTTCTAATTTTATGCACATTAATTTCTAAAAGACAGGCATTTTATTTTATCATCATCCACCCTGAAAACCTCTGCAGATGCATAGAATTAACAAAAACCAGCAGTGTTCTGTTCTCAAACATTGCTAGATGCAGATTTGTAAAAACATTTTTAAAAACTTCCTACAGCATGTAGGAAAATGCAACTTGAAGTCAAAGATAAAGTATTTTACATATTATTAAGTATTTTTCTTGGTACCTCTTCAAAGGTTAATTTTAAATCACTGAACAGAATAAAATAAGAAAACAAACGATAGATTGAAATGGAAGAGAAAGAAGGAAAACCTTTTAGTCAGTCTCTCATCTTGCAAGGTCCAGGAAGAGACTCCTGTAAGGAAATTAAAATAAAATAAAATAAAATAAAATTCAAACTTTAAATATACAAGACTTCAAACTGTATTGTCCCTTAAATAGGTGCTTCTATGAACCATAACAAAGGAAGATCTTTCCAAGCTCAACTGCTGAAAGCAACATGCAAGTAACATGTCTTTGTTTCACAAGGACAAAATAAATACACCTGATCAAGTTATTTTTAATAATTTCCGATAAGTCTTCAGCATTTTTTTTCTTAGTCATATAACCACTAGCAAAATTCACTTTTACCTGTTTTGACCTTATCTGGAAATACTCTTACCTTTTAATCAAATATTGATTTATCAAGTAGCATTCCTCAATGCCAATTTACATCAGTGTAATTCATAAATGTCCTTTTGATTAAAGAGTAGATACAAATGTGTGTTGTTAAGAACAACACATTCAGAACTTAACAGATAGTTTAGAAATTCTAAGCTTTAAGATGCTGCTGGCTGGCAGGAGCTGTTACTCACTTGATTTTGGGAGAAGTGTGGGTTCTATTAACTCACCTTACCCTCGGGGAAGAACCAGCATGCTACATATAAATCATGGCTTTTTACTCCAGGACCAAAGCACAGCACCTTCTAAAGTGTGTGTGATTTTTCTAAGAGAGACCTGGTCAAATATTTTTCTTTTAAATAACAGGCTAACCAAGAGGAGGAATATGAAATACCCTTCCTCCTGTCTCGGTGCAGCTCCCCAGCACAAACTATGCTCGTGTGGGGAGCTGGAATGAGGACCTGGTCTGCCCAAAAAGCAATTCGTTTTTTGATAGGTAATTTTTCAACAAAATCAGCTCCTGGACCTGGCATACCAAGAGGGGTGGGGGCTCGGGGTGCAGCACCTAAACAGCAACCACAGCCTCAGCATGTGCCCACCCCAGCCTCTGCTGAGCAGGCAAAGCTGCACTCACAGCAGAGCTCACCTGAAACTGGTCTGCAGCCAGCATCCAAGCTGTCAAAATACAGCTGCATACAGGAGATTAGCAGGGGCTGTAAAACCTGCTCAAGAAGTTGGGCAAATATTTTAGCAATTAACCCACACTGAGCTCCGTTTTACTGTAGCTGCACTGCTACCATTTCTGAGGATAGCTTGTTTAAAGCTAGCTCCAGGATGCCTAAATTGCACAGCAGTGACAGACCGCTTCGCTACAGAGATAAATTATTACAGGGGCAGTACCTAACATAGGTTATGTTGTCATGATTTACAGCAGCTGAGGATATGCCCCCAGATGTCCAGACAAAATCAAATTAAGTATATGATTTTTTTTCTTCTTCAAACATAAAAGCCATGAAAACTTGACTCAAAACCAAAAATTAAAGACTTGCATGTATGACCTTAGACTTACACTGTGAAAGTGTTTGTATTCTCCAGACAGCACTTGGGTCCCCATTCTTTATAAAAATAAAATGTAAACTAAAATAATATGAAGACCATGCAAAAAAGTTCCCACATATAAAAGATTTTAATTAAAACCAAACAAAACATTTAAAGAATATCGACATCTATTTGGATCTGGAGAACATTTTGATGTTACAGAAGAAAATGTTAGTAAAGAACACCAAGACAAGAGTCCTGCTGTTCTCCAGACTCCAGATCACCTCCAAATCAGCATCAAGGTTTGCAATTTTCCACTTATATATTGGTAATAAAGGGGTCTTAAACTGAGGTTATTTGTCAAGTCCCCGAGAAACATAATGGTACAAGAAGCTTGCACAGGAAAAAATATTTAGGATTTTAAACATTGTCAAGAAGACTCAGGGCAATTTAAAAAGAATGCTTTTTGGGGCTACAAAAAGTTGAGTAGAAAAAATTATTGATAGTTATACTTATATGTAGGCTGTATCTAAAGCCATGTTAGAAGCTCCTGTGTTTAAAATGCTATCTGGAAACATCAAATGCATTATAGAAACACCCCTTAAAAAAAATACCTCATAGACGCTATTTTGGGCAACTTAGCTTTGTCCTTAATTTTGATCTTGGGAGAACATAATAAAAAAGTGACTGTTTTCCAGAAGTAAACAAAAAATTTAATTATTCTATATGGTGCTACAAGTGCTCATGACACTGAATTACATTGGTTTACTTTGTAGATGTTTATAGAGCCACCCTATGTTGTTTGACTTTTGAGGGAAGACTAATAGGTGTAGTAAAGTGGGGTGGCTACAAAACCCCTTATGGTTAAGCCAAAATAGGGGTCATGCCTAGGGCATTTTATCTGCCCTGCTTACACACCCCTGGGGAATTGCATCTCAACAGTTGATTCTCTGTTAATCAATTCACATTAGTGCCTGCCTTTTAGTTTTCACTTTGCTGAATTCCAGGAAAGTTCTTAAACCAAATGCATGCTCTATCTCTCACCTAGTCAGAGCTGTTGCATTTCAAGGAGAAATAAGCAGATTTTATTTGCTCTACCAGCTGATAAGAGACACCTTTGTAAGTAAAGATTCATAGCCAGCAAGCTCAACACAGAGCAAGATTCAGTGGTGTGTTTACACAGGTCAGCACTAATATGGGAGGAGAGGACATTTGTGGATTTTTTTCCTCAACTAGCTCCAGAAAAAAACTTATCTGACATTATTCTGCCTTCCTTTTCTTTCTTAATTTACTGTGGCTCAACATGATGTGCTTGATAAGGAGACCTGTAGCACTTGCCATCACTCTATGCAGTTTTCAGTGAGCATGTGGTTTTGTACTGTTCTTGCATTTACAGCTAAAATTTATAACAATTAACTACTCACAATAAGCAACTACATGTGAAGGAGGGAAGAGTTATGAACACAAAAATAGCAAATACCTTGTTCACAGAAGCAGATCTGGCTTTACATCCAAACCCAGAAGCCACATCCATTAAGTTACTCTCTAGCATACACACAGATCTTCATACAGAGGATCATCAAAAATAAACTTTATTATCAAACTTAAAATTCACACATTAAACATACAATCTAGACACAAATAATACTGAAAACATTCTCAAACAATAACCATTTCAGGTAATTTGGATGAGTAGCTAGTTACCATTGTTTTGAATGCTTTTCGGATATTTCTTATACATACACCATCCTGAAATGTCTTCAAATGCTTAGCTGGCCAGCTCTCAATGATAGTTTTAAATAGGGGAAAATTTATTTCTATAGAAATAACATTATCTAATCATGAATCAGAGACCCATAATTGTAGTGCTTGGGGGAAAAAATATCATAGCCTCTTGAAATACTTAGAAGACATAAATAACTATTGTACATTTACAAGTTTTAAATATTTAAAGGCCTTTGTTACTATAAAAAGTTACTATGTACATATTAAATGCTATATAGGAATCCATTTGGAGTGTTGAGCTCTCAGATTTGGCCGCTGAAACCGATGAATTTGGTAGGCAGATTGTCCACAGGGTACACTATGGGGCCCGTTTTCATTGTAGGAGGTCCATTCAGCAGCTGCCAGTCACAGCTCCGAGCCAACTCCACTGTAAATATTTTTAGAAGGACTTTTGCAAACTCTTTGCCCACGCAGCTCCTCAAGCCCCCACCAAAAGGAATGAAACTGAACCTAGAGGAATCCTCTGGAGATGGAGACATGAAGCGATCTGGGTTAAATTCTTCCTTGTTGGTAAAGAGGTCTGCCACATCATGTGTATCACAGATACTGTAAATAACATTCCAACCTTTAGGGATTTGGTAACCCTATAAAAAAAGAACAGAAAGGAGATGTGGAGCACCTTGCTGTGTTAAATAAGGTGAAGTGACAGAACAGGACACATCAGTGCACCCCACCTCCCCTCATGGCTTCCTGCAGGTCACTCTAAGGCAGACAGGCTACATGAACACAAAACACTTGGCAGCTGCTCTGAGGAGTTGTGCCCAAACCTTGCTTACATTTAGCTCAAGGGTCTTGAGTGCAATCCGAAATCCTCCGGGAACAGGGGGGCTCAGCCTGAGGGTCTCTTTGATGACACAGCCTGTGTACTTCAGCTGCTCCAAAACCTCCATGTCCAGCTGCTTCTCTTGGTTGGAACTGCACAGTAACCCCTAGAAAGGAGAATGCTGCCATGACATCCATGAACCACGCAGCCAGGGCTCCTGGCACTGCAAAGCAGCTGCCCCTCAGCTACAAGCAGTATTTTCCTGCCACCCCTAAAAGTTGGGCACCACCCGGGCCAAAGGGAGCCCTGACTGGGATACCTGTCCTGGAGGTAACTCCATCCCACTGCCCCCTCCTGTGAAATGCCTCTGGGGAAGACACAAACCTTGACCTGCAGCTCTTTCCTCACTTTCTGCAGGACTTCATGGTGGAGCCCTAGGAAGGCGATCAGCGACGTGGCAGCACTAGCAGTGGTTTCATGGCCCCCGAACAGCAGCTCTGTGGCAGATTCCTTCAGTTCCTTACACAAAGGATAGAAGAGGCATAAACCAGGCCTTGAACACAATGCCAGGCCACTCAACCACTGCAATGCTGTACACCATTGCCAAACTGGAACAGACACCCAGGGGTCTGGATGGAGGTGGTTGGTGGTGCTCATTCTCCCCGGGAACATATCTCCCCATCCAACAGCCTGACTGTGACTGCAGCCTCTGCACCCTAGTGCTCAACAGTAACTGGTTTATTTCATGGGGAGAACATCTGCTCTTCCCTTTTGTCCCC
>NW_005054300.1:7949562-7950928 GCF_000277835.1 Geospiza fortis | reverse complement strand
ATGTTGAGCTGCTCGCCGTTACCCTGTGTGTGTTCCATCAGCAGCTGCAGGGCATCCTTGTAGCCCCCCTCAGGCTCCTTGCGGGCCATCTTGGCACGGATGTTCTCCTCGATCTTGGCATGGATGATGTTGCGTGCCCGCAAGCCCTGACCAAGCAGGAGGGAGAGCAGTTTGGGCCTCAGACAGTACTGCCATGCCTGCCCCCCGATTCCCCCGTGCCCTGGCCGCAGGGGCGCCTCTTTCCTCCTGGCCCGCCGTGAGCCTTACCCGGTAGAGCCCACTGAAGGGCACATCGATGGGCAGGGAGAAGAGATTGCGGATCATCTCCTCGAAGGCCTCGACCAGCTGCTGCTCGCCGTCGGGGCTGGCCTGGCGGGGCTGGAAGCCCAGTAGGATTCTCATAGCAATGCGAAACATGAGGCGCTTCACCTCGGGGTACACGAGCAGGCAGGGCCCGGCGGCGCCCAGCCACCGCGCCAGGCAGGCGCTCACCTCCTCCTGGATGACGGGCACGTAGTGCTGCAGCCGCCGCCCGCTCCCCGCCCGCCGTCGGCCCGTACCTTTTTGCGGTGCTTGTGCTGCCCGTTGTGGAGGTTGGAGAGGCAGCCCGAGCCCAGGATGGTCCGCACCGAGGCGGGCCACTGCACGGAGACGAGCCGGTGCTCGCCCAGAAGGATGTGCCGCACGTTCTCGGCGCCCATCACCCGTACCGCGGGCCGCCCAAAGAGGTGAGTCTTGTAGATGAAGCCGTATTTCCTGCGTTTCATCTGCAAGAATTTCCGCCTCTAGACGGGGGATGAGAGGGGGGAAATGATAAAAAAAATTTTAGAAATCATAAGAGGAAGAGGCAGGGAGAGCAGCTCTTTCTCACCTGGGCACGGGAGCCTGTCAAAGTTGTCGCTCATCTCCCTCCCCTGCAGCCCGAGGAGCTCTGGCTCCAGAGGGGCGCCTCTCCGCGCTCCCCGCGCCATCGCCTGGCCTTACCTGCAGCACCAGCTGCAGCGTCTCCCCGAAGAAGGGGAGCCCCATGGTGCCCGGGGGCAGCGGGAGCGGGCAGCTGGGGTCGCGGCTGCTCACGCAGTACAGGTCCCAGAGCTTGACGGCAGCCAGAAAGAGTAGCAGCGGCAGCAGAAAGGTGCACAGGGCGCTGGCGACTAGGGCGGAGAAGCCCATGACTGGGGAGCGACTCCCTCCCAGCCCCCCGGAGCTCTGAGTGCGCGGGCTGGGTTCGCCGCGGGCCGCCTTTTATACCCTTCCCAGGTTGCTGCCCACCCCTACCTTGGTCCGATAAATTAGTTCACCCAAAGTTCATCTTTAATTGCGGATTGCGGCCTGGCTCCTCCCCTCGAAATCTTTAACTATTTGC
>NW_005054300.1:7948474-7948731 GCF_000277835.1 Geospiza fortis | reverse complement strand
GGACCGCGGCTGCGGGGCGCGGAGCTCTCCACCGACCACGGCTTCTGCCAATACACTTTTTTTTCTTTACGGTTTTTATCTTTTCTTTCTCTGTTATTTTGCTTTCTTGTTCCCAGACAAGCTCAATAAACGCTGGAAGTTTTGCGTGTGTGTCTGTGTAGGGGAGAGGGAGATGTGGCTTTTAATTATTATTTTTCTAACAATCAACGCATCACGCGAGACCCGCCCTCCTCTTACGATGCCTTGTTGGAGCGGGG
>NW_005054300.1:7939434-7948404 GCF_000277835.1 Geospiza fortis | reverse complement strand
CGCCCTGACCCGGCGCTCTCCCCTTGCCGGGCGCTGACCTGCTTGTGACCTACAACACGGACCGTGACATCTGCGTGAACCCGGCCGGCAACCGCGCCAAGTTCACTGTCTATCAAAATAACGAGATACGGTGGCCTGAGCACCGATAATTGCCACAGGAAGGCTTTATTATCTTCCCAGCTGTGTATTCCCCAGCCATCGGCTTGAAAAGAATCAAATGGTAAAGAGTGAAAGGGATAATTAAAAACATCTTGGAAGGGGGTCAAGAAATTAACAGCCTAATATGAACAAACTTTGATTACAAGTAACAATTATTACACTTCATTTGTAAATGCTCGTGTTTATCTGCAAACAAATTCAGTTTATCAGTTTCTTTTTGTTTCTTTTTTTTTTTTTTAAACTAGATCCATGTTTCATTTTTCAGCGGGCTTGTTGGCGCTCAGGGTAATTTTTAAGTGCGCTGCTGGCTGGAGGAGCCCTGACCTTCCTGCCCAGGGTGCCGGACGCTGCAGGCCCAGCCCTGCCCAAGTCCTGCCCGCGGTGAGACCCTGAATCGCCTGCGGCCTCAGCCAGCCAGTAGCTCCTGCTAATTAAAGTTAGTCATTGCCACTTGCAGCCACCATCTACTGATTTCACCTCTGATAGGCAAAAAGATTCACCTTTCAGGACAAGGTCAGGAGGGCCAGAGGCTCTGGTTCACTACAGGGTCGAGTTGCCAACAGCACTTAACTCAGCCCTGCAGTTCAACCTCTTCCAGATTTGACCTGTCACGTTTAGGAGCCAGGAGGTTTCTGCCCGAGGTAGTGTGGTGGTCGCTGCACAGCCCTCCTTCCAGCACACTCCCTGCTGCTGTGCCCCAGCACGGCCAGGCAGGGGCATTGGCCAGGGCAAGGCCATCTCTAGCACCCAAGCAGGATGATGATAGAGTTTCAGGAGACTGGAGAGCTCCCCAGAGCCTTTCCAAAGAGACACCATCTTCGTGCCATGTTTTGGCCCTCACAGGGCAGGCTGGTTCTTCACAAGAGCACACAGACACCAGTAGGCAGGGGATGCTCTGGAGGGACAAGGAGGATTATTTTCCCACTGCATTCACACAGAATTGCATGACAGTGGGGAGTAGAAGTGAAGCTGAAAGAAACGTATAAATGTGTCATCGTGGATCAAGGACCTGTCCCCAGCTCCTTTCTCAGTACACAAACACAGGACTCACTTCATTTTATTTTACATGGGAGAGAAATACCCTGCAGGGGTACTCAAAAGCCATTTTAAAGGGTGCCCTCAGCACCCACGTTTAGCCTCGGGTACCACCCCCTGGACAGATGCATGGAACTGCTGTCCTGACACTTTCCCTGGCAGAGCTGGGCTGACAGAGGTGATAGTCAGTCTGGCCAGCCAGCCAGCTACCACAGGGCCTGTGTCACCTTGCAAATGTCCCCTCTGCCATGTGAACAGCATCATCAGGAACAAGGGACTTTGTACCATAAATCAGACATATTCAGAAATGTCTGTTTTCTAAACATTTGTCCCCCAAAGCCCCCTCCCCCTGCTTCAGTCCAATCCCATGGGCAGGCTGTGGCTGGGGAGAATATCCTCAGAGATGGCTTCATGGCAGACCCCAAGCAGCAGCACAGTGCAAAAGCACAACATACACAGCTACTACTAGTGGGCGAATGAGACATATCCTCTTTGTGCCAACTCTAATGGGAAGTGCATGAATGAGATTAAATATTTACAATAAAAACCACTTTACACCCTATTATTCTAGCTAGAGTTGATGCTGGGGATTGGGCAACTCTGGTTTGTGTTTTCCTGCAGAGCCCCCCACCTCCCTTTTTTTTCATCTAAAAAGCTACAGTGTGCAGGATGTTCTGCCTCTCCTATAACGCACCTACAGGAGATAACCCTGGGAGTCTTAGCTGTGGGTCTGGGAATTTTGCTCCCCATCCCTGGTAGCTGGGGGCCTGTATGGGGCAGGGGCTGAGCCCCCATGGCACATGCACCCTGCCAGCATCTTCAGCAGATTTTGCCCCAGTGCTCAGGAGTGGGACTCTGCAGGACACCCTATTGCAGCACCCTGCACACCCTACCAGCCTGTATACCAGGAAAGGAAAAGAGAAAGACCCTTAAGGTTTTGTTCAGCAGTAACCCAGTAGCATTCCCAGCCTGGGGCAGCAGGGACCTGCTCCTGGCAGCTGTGGAGGGACATCAGCCCCAGGGCTGAGGGGAGCAGTGCAGCCCTCCCTGGCTCAGGCCTCATGGCCTTGGCTGGGCTGCAAGGGGTGGAAGTAGAGCTGCAGCCCATCATCGACAGGGTGCACGATGGGCACAGTCTGCATGCTGGGGTAGCCAGGGGTGGCCAGCTCCCAGCGGGCCGTGCTGACCAGCTCGATGGCCAGTAGCTTGAGGATGGCCTGGGCCAGCTCCTTGCCGATGCAGCTCCGTGCCCCTCCGCCGAAGGGGATGTAGTGGAAGCGGCCCGCAGCCTCCGGCCGGCCGGCGCCGAAGCGCTCGGGGTCAAAGCTGCTGGGGGGGCTCTGATAGACAGCAGCTGTCTCATGGGTGTCACGGATGCTGTACATGACGCTCCAGCCTTTGGGGATCTGGTAGCCCTGGGGAAGGGAGAGAGGAGGGAGGAGAGGACTGTTACATACCTGTGCTACTGGAGGGTGAGCAGAGGGTGCCTGCAGACAGCCCCACTGCACTGCCCACCTGCTCTACAGTTCCTTTTCTCCCCAGACCAACTGAGACTCACAGAGGCTGCTGGGTGACATTTCCCCTTGAGCTAGACTGCCAAGCACCACCACTGTGCTGGACACAGGGTGCCTGCTCACAATGGCAGGCAGCAGCTCTTTAGCAGCCTGCTGGAGTGCAAGACACTTACATCGAGCTCAAAAGTCTGCAGTGCCGTTCTGTAGCCTCCGGAGACTGGGGGCAGCACTCGCAGCACCTCTTTAATCACGCAGTCCAGGTAGCGCAGGCGGCTCAGCTTCTCAAGGCTGATGTCTGTGGTGCAGTGACAGCTTTGCCCTGGTGGCGCCGGGAGCTGGGGCCCGGGGCAGGGGGTGCTCCGGGGGACAGTGGGCTCCAGCAGGGCACTGGGCTGGAGGGAATCTTTCTCCACTGAGGCTGGGGGCTGGCTCTGGTCCTTGTGAATGTCGTTGGCCATAGGGTGGGAAAGTGGTTTCTCTCTGTCCCTGCTCTGGACGGTCAGGGTGTCCAGGCAGGGTCCTGCAGGGCAGCACTCACTCTGCTGGTACAACTCATGGGACATCAGCTCCTGCCTTATTTTTTCAATCACTGAGGGGTGCTTCAATAGCAGGAGGATCAGAGAGGTGCTAGCACTAGCCGTGGTGAAAAAAGCAGCAAATATGAGCTCAATTGCTGATTCCTGGGAGAGGAATGAAAATTACAAGTTTGAATAACATTTCAAAGTGATTGTGTCTCACCTTTTGCAGGTTTTGCCCCTGTGCAGAGGGCCCTGGCCCCCACTCTGCTCTCCCCAAACTCATATCCATCCCAGGCTGGCAGCGACCAAAGCATTTCTGTATGAACTGGACATCCACTTGCCAAGTGACTGCTGCAGAACCACAGCTGGAATGAGTACACATTACCTCCAATCCAGCTCTTCTGAACTTTCCTCACAAGATTTACCAATTTTAAGGCAGCACTTTAGCATGCATTATAGCACATTGAGTGAAGTCCATTTCAAGTATTATGCTTTTTATTATCATCTGCCAATTCCCCTCTGCACCCAGCTTTTACTTTTCTGTCCAGGCAGTTGATATGGGCAATGGTTTATGCAAAAATTCTAGATGTGCTGGCCACTAAAATGGGCTGTATTTGATCCATCTCCAGTTGTGATTGATCTTACTTGGGAGGGGACTCAAGGCAAGAGTCAAAAGCATGAAGGCCTCTGCTAGAGCAGGTCAGCCTGGGAAGTGCTGTAGCCAGCAGGGAGCACACACCAGGCAAAGGACTTGCTTGCTTTTCAAGCTGTACAGTCTGAAGCACAGCAGAGTTCCCAACAGCTCCACAGCAGAGGTATCCATAACAAGTTAGGAAGTTACTCAGCTCAGATACACGGACCACAGCACAGCCAAATCTGTAATGTGTGCCTTGTCCAAGGACAGGGGCCCCTCCCAGCCTCCCAGCCTTTGTGGGACTGCCTGCAGGGTCTATATGGAACAGCACATGCCAGGCTGCTGGGGGCTGTTTGCAGCACCCTCTGACCAACTTTTGCAAATGGTTTCCCAAAAGTTAAGGGTTGCCCATGGCATGACACATCTCTGACAGCAAACATAATGCTCAAACCTACAGCACCATCTGAAGGTGCCAGTGCCTCCACAGCACAGGGCTGGGAGTGCTGAGGCCAGAGGCCAGAGACAAAAGGCAAGGAGAAGCCAAAGGGAGGAGTACCAGGAACTGTCCCCCTGGCAGGCCTGGGACCTGACTGGTATTACAGAGCACTAATTGCTCCAGCCCAGGGGCAAAGAAGAGCAAAATCCCACAGGGACACAGAGCAGTTTCCTTTCACATGACTGTGTCTGGACTTTAAATTGTTCTGACACAACCAGCTCTAGAGGGATGAAGCCACAAACACAGAGAAGAACACTTGAAGACTGAAGGTACTTGGATTCAAATCTGATAAAGTTAAGGATAATGTAACAAAGATGACTCTTTGCTACCAGCCCTAGTGCCATATATTGGCTGGTCTAGATGCTTTTGCCAAAGTGCAGCTCTCAAGGGCATCTTTCAGCTGAAATAAAACCCCTGGAACAACAGATCCCTGTCAGCCCCTATCACACCTCCTGCAGGCATTAGCAGGAATTTTTACATTCACAAGGTAACAGACACAGATGAAAAGAAACCTCTCATTTCCACCACATGCAATTAAACCCCAAGACATTTCAATAGCATGCAAGGAATTCAGGGCAAGCTCTTAGGTTTGAAATAACAGCCCTTATGCTCTTTGCATCAACCTCTGACAGTGCTGCTGCAGAACTTGTGTCACAGCTGCTGTCAAAACTTTCCCTCCCTGCCTCTGCAAGGCCAACAGAACCAGTGACTGGAAGGCAGAATATCCCCAGTCTTCTTCACCAGCACTGTGCCTGTCCTGGGAGGCAGAATGGGCAACATTACACCCAGCCAGTGACAACATTATTATACAGGATGGGTTTTTAAAATCTTCCTAAGGTTTAAAATATTTTAAAACAGTATTGTTGGCAAAGCAACATCTTTTTAATGACCTTTACATTTCAAGGGCCCTGGTGAGTTCATGGCAGCAGTACAAATCACAGTGTATTTAGGAAAATTTCTGGGAAAACTGTCTTTCTAGATCATTTGAACAAAAAATAGATTAGTGACTAGGTTTGTGCCAGTGTCTGGAGCGTCTGACAGATATATACACAACTCTGAGACAGCTTTGGACTTTTTATCCAATTACACTGTTTCATTAAATGAGACTTCTACCACTGTTTTATTAGGGTGGAGAATATTGCCATAATTGCAAGCATAGGCAGTTCAGTTTGAAAGTAATTTTGTTAAATACAGAAATTTTCTAACCATGAAGGTACATAAAACATATGAATATATTATAATTTGAATCAGCTGGCCCAAGGTTGCTGCCATGTCACTCAATCTGTGTTACATTTAATATCTCCTTATTCCATTTGTGGTCAGAGTCAGGGATATGATGAGAGATTGTGAAATTATTCTTGCATAATATTAATGTGAATACTAACAGAGATACTACCTTTAAACTACATTCAAATACTTTAAAACCATATCCAGCTGCTGTACCCATGCAAAACTGCTTCAAAACTTGTTATATAAATGCAATGTCATCTATCATTCACTGATACCAAGTGACCTGGAACTATGAATGATGCACTACTAATGACAATTTTTTTTTTCCCAAGATCTTTGGCAAAATACTCATCACATTCACTTGGTGGTTTTGTCTCAGTAAGGACTACTGGGTTCATCCCTGTGTCACAGCAATACATCACATTTCATCATAGCAATCCACAAGCTACATGATCTGATGAATGAGGAGGTGATAGGGAATGACCTGGAATCCATCGCTGCATCCCTAGACCTATTCTGGTTAATCATCTCAGAAATTTCTGGGCTCACAGCCCTGAGGAGTCCAGTGATGTGATCTACACCCTGCCCTAGGCTGGGTGCTGGGCTGTGTTTGAGAAGCACACAAGTAGCTCTGAATATTTCCAAGAGAGTGTTCTGGAGGTTGCTGAGTGCATAGATGTGCCGAGCCTTAACACAGCCATATAACCCTACCAGCATCCTACATCAGGCTGAAGGCTCATGGCCATGAAGAGGAAAGGTAGAAGGGGCATTAATTCCCTTTTAAAAGGTCCCTTCTATGACAAAGAGACACAAGACTACAAGAGCATAGAGTGTGCTAAGTGCAGGAGCTGGTGTCCTCACTGCTGCTCGGAGGGGGCAGGAGCCAGCAGCTGGGGATGGTCCCCAGCTCCCCACAAGCCTCCCCCTGGCCCTCAGCCCACATCTCTCAAACAGCCACTGAGTCAGGAGTGGCACTGCAAGGCAGAGGCTCTCCTTACCTTTAGCTCCTGCATGGTGAATTCTTTGCCATGCTCCTTGGCACTGTTCATTATGAAATCCAGAGCATCGCTGTGGTCTTCTGGGTTGTTTCTCTGCAGTTTTTCCTGTATAGCCTTCTCCATAAACTTATGTAGCATGTCCCGTGCTTTGATTCCCTGTGAGAGGCACACACAGTTCAGGAGAACCTTAGGAACTGTCCCCCTCTCTAGAGAGACCCGGGGAACCCAAGTGTAGCAATCTTTAATCCCAGGACCTGTAACAGCAAGAACTGTTTAATCTGCTGCCCAGCCCCAGAGCCTCGCAAGAGGCAGCAGTCTGGGGGGAAATGCTGCACCTTCTGTTGCCTTGCTGTTGTGAATCAAATGCAACAAGTCCCAAGAAACTCTATGGGAGGAAAAGACAACAGTAAACCCATGCTACCAAGTTCAGAGGCATCTGCACTGAGCAAATCTACAGTTGTGTCAGGTCCAAAGGAAGCTTATTCCAAGGGACAAGAAAAGGTAACAAGAAAACTGAGTCCAGACAGCAAGGCACAAATGGTTTTACAAGGGAATAGTGGATAAAGACACATTAATCACAGTCAGCTCATCTTTAGGTGTGTTGCACTCCAGTGCAGCAAAACATTCATGTAAGATCTCAGCAAGTCAAGTGGTCAGCAATGCCTTTGCAAAGTGAGGTGGAGTCACACTGTACAACTCTCTATAAAATTGTCTCCTGTAAAAGCCATAAGGACCAGAAATTTGAAATTAAAAATGGCCATGGCCAGATATTGGGAAGAAGATACAAAGGCTTAGATTTGAGGTGGGAAGGATTGGACAAAGTAAACAGGGCAGAGGGTGAGGAGAATGACAAGAGGACCTGAAGGCAAGTTGAAGATGTTGGTCTGGGGCCAGACAGGCTTTAGCTGACCTGAAAGAGGGCAGGGAGATGAAAGCTCATACTGGTGACAACCTGCAAAGGGAAATTGGACAGGGAAAACAAGAGCTTTGATGAAGAGTCGCAGGAAGGCTGGGGGAGAACTGAGACTGGTTGGGTAAGGTTATCCAACAGGGCAGAGCTCACAGTGGAAATAAGAGATGAGGGAAGACCTGGCTAAAGTGGACAGGAGACTTCAGCTGTGGTAAGGGTGGAGAACCCAAAGCTAGAGGAGGGAGGAATGTGAGAGGAAGAATGGTACACAGGACCTATACCTAGAGCATGAGCATGGAGAGGCAGGCAAAGAGGGGCAGTGCAGCAGGGAAGAAACTGCAGGTTGAAAGAGGCAGAGGAGATTGTCCTTCTCCCTGGATTGTCTCTGGGCTGCTGGACTACAAGGGACTGAGGACCCTAAGAAGGCCTTAAGTTCTCAGCTTGCCTGAGTTTCAGAGGAGATGCTAGGCTGAGGTGTGCTATGCCCACCTGTCTTTGTGCTTATGCCCACAGACGCCTCTGCCATGGGCCGACATGAGTTCAGATGGGATAGGGTCAGACATGATGGACTCACCAGGGGCAACATATGGGATGAGGGAGAAGAGGAGCTCTACGCTGTACAATGAGCTGCAACCAGTGCCCAGAGGTGTTGGAAGGCAGCCAAAAGCAGGTGAGAAGTGCAGAGAGAAGGGGAAATGGCTAGGGTAGGTAAGACACCAAGCCCTCAGATGTAGAATGGGGTGTTGCAGATGTCCTGGCCCATCAGAAATGTCCCTTGGGGAACCTAAGGACGGAGGTCTGTGCCGCCAGGGCCCAGGCCCTGCCCCCGGGCAGAGGGAGCAGTGCGGGCGGCAGTACCTTGCGCAGCCCACTGAAGGGTATGTTGAGGGGCAGGGAGAAGAGGTTCTCCACCAGCTGTTCAAAAGTTTTGGCCAGATCCTTGAACTGCTTTTCCTCCAGGCGGAGCCCCAGCAGAATCCGAGCTGCAATGCGGAAAGTTAAGGTTTTAGCGGAGGAATAAACTGCAATAGAGCCTGGCTCCATGCACCAGCCCCGCAGCTCCCAGCTCACAACCTTCTGGATCCGCGGCAGGTAGCTCTCCAGGGCGGCACGGCTGAAGACTCTGGCCAGGATCTAGGAGGAGAAGGGGGAAGAGAGGCAGGTAGTTAAAGCAGGGGGAGTACACATGCCACCGAGGCCAGGCCCGGGCGCTGCCTCGGCTGCGTGCCTTGTCGGGGTGGCTGTGAGGCTCACCTTGCGGCGCTGGCGGTGCAGGTCACCAGTGGAGCTGAGCAGAGTGTGGGAGCCCAGGATGATCTGGGTGCTTTGGGGCCACTGTGCGCTGACCAGCGTGTGCTCACCCAGCAGGATCTTGCGGATGTTCTCAGCGCCTGTCACCCGCACCACAGGCCGGCCCAGGAGGTGGGTCTTGAAGACATTTCCGTACCGCTCCCGCCGAGAGCTGTGGAAGCGGGA
>NW_005054300.1:7936747-7938752 GCF_000277835.1 Geospiza fortis | reverse complement strand
GCGCCGCCGGCCCCGCCGCCCCCAGCTTCCCGGCCTGCAGCGGCAGTCGGGGCGGCCCTGCAGCGCTCCCGGCCCGCACCCCGCCGTCGGGGCCGCGCGGATCCCCGGCCGCCTTCCCCGGGGGAAAATCACCAGTGAGTCGGGACCTGCACAGGTCCCGCGAAACCGGCTCCGAGGTGTGCTCCCGTGTGTGAAATTAAACAGGAATACGGGTGAGGTTTATATTACTGTATTTAGACCGTCAATAACTTAAAAATACAGCGAAATGTACATTATTTTTACACGTTCCATTTGGTTTGTATTTGTTAGACATTCTCTTAAATGTCTAAAATAGCCAGGAGGGGACAGTGCAAAGAGACCGGTAGTGGGACAAAATTCCAATCGCTGGGATAGGGCTGGCAGGAGAAAGCGCAAACTAACAAACAAATGCGGCACGAAAACAACAGCGGCAAACTTATTCCTTACTGCAACCTGGGATAAAGAACCCGAGATCTTATAAAAGTACAGTTAGAAATAGTAACCCTGAGAAACAAAACCAAAACAAAACAACATGTCACATTATAAAGAAATCAAATGGTTATTTACATTCACAACCTCAAGATTAAACCCTTTTGGAGAACAAAGCCTGTAAGTCCTAATGCTAAATAGATATCAAGTCTAGTTCTCGGGTAGTTTTCAAAGGTACTAAAAATCAGAAGACCTTTTCATACCTCCAGACTACAAAACCTGGTATACAAAATTATGTCCAATCATTTTAGGGCTAATATACATTTAATGCAGGAAAACAATAAGCAGCACCTGAAACACAAGTATCTCAAGCTTTAAAACTTTAAATTAGGATTCAAGCAGAAAACAGCAACTAAGGGATCATTTCTCAATTCCTACTCGGCGCAAAATTTTGGACACCATATCTGCAGATATTTAAATAACATATTTACAGTTCAGCAGTTCCATGTACAATACGATTGCGCTGGTTTTTATTGTACAACCTCATTTTTCACCATTTGTTTACAATATACAAAATAGTATTTGACCCATTAAAAATACATACAAAGACTTGTTTGTTGAAGACTACGTGTACAATCTATCTACTGCATTTTTCCTTTTCTCGGTCAAACAGAAGTCCTAACTGGTATCACCATTTGCTTAGTAGAAATAGTGGATAAGAAACACCTCTTGATGTGATGAGATACTGTCGATTTAAGAGGCCTATGTGTGCTGGGACATGCCGTTCACTAAACTCCTAAGTTGCTTTACTACAGTCTCTATTAGCTTCTGCTTGTCACGGTCATTCTTCCTGAACTGAGCAAAAATGTTGTTCTTTTTGCTGGAGTCTTTCATTCTAGAGAAATAAAAAAGCAAATGACAAACACATGAGAAACGTAAATTGAAAAGGAAAAATCTGACTATTTAGATTGGTTTACTACTGTTCTTCTTTTGATCTTTCTGCTAATAAGAACGGAAAGATTACAAAACCTGTTCACTATGTGTTCTTAAATTAAACTTCTGCAATGCAGAAGTGCAGAATGTGTTCATTTCAACAAATACTACTTCACAAATAACCTGTAAGTATTAAGCAAATACCCCTTCAGCAGGCCCCTGATCCTACCAATTGCCTTAGGAGAGAAACAAGTCAGATAACCCGTTAGTATCATCTGCTTCCATGGTAAATTCAGATTGAGTGCATGGGTGAATTTTGTTCACCATCAATAAGGGGCATCTATATTGCTGATTTCCCATACCAACGGATATAAAAACGAAATTCGGGAAATTAAGTAAGTTACAGAAGCAATATTTTGTAACAACATATGCGATACATACCCTCTGTGAACTCTGCAAAAGACATTTTCATCGCAGGCAGGAGAGGAGAGAAAACACTGTTAGAAAGCGTATTTAAACCGCAGCGTGTTTTGCTTGACGCGGTTTTTACAAGCAGGTTGGTACCGCGCTGCCGGTAACGTGCCCTGCTCACCCTGCCCTCCCTGCCCGCCCGCAGGCCGGCCGA
>NW_005054300.1:7921950-7936710 GCF_000277835.1 Geospiza fortis | reverse complement strand
GGCAGCTCCGGCCCCGCTTCTCATCCCCGTGCCGGGAGCTCCGGCCCCCGCACTTACTTCTCCAGGAGCGTGAGGGCCGTGCTGGGGTTTACCCGCAGGTACTTGGAGGTGGCCTGCCCGTAGTCAGCCAGGTAGGTGGACCAGTCCCACACCATGAAGAGGTCCAGGAGCTGCGGGGGGAGAGGCGGGTGAGGGAGTGCGGGAGGCTCTGCGGAAAGAGGCCGGGCGCAGCCCCTCACCGAGCCCAGCCACCACCCCCCTTCACCTGCCCATTTCTTTCTTTAACGTCTCTCACCTCCCTCAAATGTGCAGGGAGGCAGCTGTGCAGGTCTGGCCCCAGGACGGGATGCTGATGGCTTCACGCTTTAGTATTTAGGAACTTGCTTTACCGTGGGGAGCAAGACAGGGATGCTAGTGTCTGCTGCTTTTCACACTAATTTAAACGAGGTTCAGGTAGTCCAATTAAAGTGAATTAAACACCTCCTGGCTGCAGTCTCCATTATAACTGATCCCTGAAACTCAGAGCCAAGCCCTGGGCACACTTCTGGCCCAAACAAACCCAAACACTTCAGTGGAGGAACAAAAAGTCTCCAACCACAATACTACGCTTGGCTGCAGTTTCAAATCAGGTCTTGGACTCATGATCTGAGAGCTGCTGTTCAACAATAAACCAGCCTGCTTTTACAATCAGACGCGATGCCGAACCTCCAGCAGCCAGCATCCTCACGGCCCTCAAAGCCTGATTCCCCCTCCACCATTACGGGGTGCAGGCCAGGCCCCGTTGGGCACCCTGCCCAGGCTGCCAGGGGCCAGGGCACAGGCAGCTCTGCTCGGGGATGCCTTTCCCACGGCTACCTGCGCGCCAGTGGGCCCCATTGCCATTGACGTCAATGGCGGGGCGCCCCAGCTTCCCCCTGCGTCTGGGGCCTGGCCTTGTCCTGCTGCTGAGGGCTAACAAGGGCTTGTTCTCAGGCTGTCCCGTGTTAGCCAAAGCTACTGTTAAAAAAAGCTTTGGGAACCATTAACAACACTTCGCCCCAGAGCGCAGTGCCCGAGGCTGCTCCGCTGAGCTGGGTCCTCAGTGTAGCCTAGAGCCCTGCTTGCCTGGAGTCCTGCTAAATCAGTAATGCTGGAAAGGTGGGCTGGAACAGGACTCTGTGTAACAAAACCACTGAAAAAATGTAACAGACTACTGCAAGTCACATAATTTTGCTATTTCAAGGAAGAACCGTTCACTTCAAACATTTGCTTCTGCTACGCCTGACATGCTCCCACAGGCAGAGGTGCAGCAGATGTCCGCTCCTCTGACTTCTCAGGCTACAGTAAGAGGAGGGCTACACCACAGAGAACCTTACCTTGCCTTACTCAAACTTCTCAGCCTGATAAACTGTCAGAGGAGTCCAGCAATGCTCATGCCCAAAATCATAACATCAATTCATTTACAGAAAAGTATACATCCAGTCTTCCCAGATTCAAATGTCAATGCCTCTCTTTTGCAAATTTTTCCTTTTCCAAACCACTTTCTTATGTTACTTTCAAATATCGCGTCTAACTTAAACACATAATTTTCTAATTAATTACTCCTTCCTTATTTGTAGTGTAATCTTTTAGAACTAGATAGCAACATTTCCTGGCATTATAACGGACCTCTGACACACCTACTTACATTTTACATTTAACTATTTCATAGGGGTGAAAGGGTCTAAAACCCAAGGAGGCAATTTCACTCTCTGCTGACTAGATAGCCATCATAAGCACCAAGGTCAAATTCAAACAGTTCTTTCCCACAAAGCCCTTTCTCAAGATGGACACCACCAATTTTACTGAGTTGCTGAGCACATGCCTTCAGTCACCATGCAAACAGACTTGGGCAGTCCTGCTAACTCAGTTGTGAAACTCACAGCCTCAGTTGCTACTGCATGTTCTCATCACTTGTTATTACCCATGTTACACAGTTTAGGTGCCAGTCCTCACAGAAGTATTTTAAAGCACAACCAAAAGAGTGGAAAGATAGGACAGGCAGATGCACAAGACAAGATATGAGAATAAAGCTGACAGGAACCCAAACTATATAATCTGGTGATTAATAACTTACTGCTACTTCCAGTGCTACTTGTCATGGGCTTCACATGGGACATGGTCCTTAAGGATGGACCGATGTTCCTGCAGTTGTATTCAGTAAGAAGTGAAAGATTTCATTTCTTAGCCCTACTGTACCATTGAAATCAAGGATTCTGGGTAAATCTTAAACAACCCTGATATGGTTGAAAGGTACCTAATATGGGTGAAAGGCACCTAAATTATCCTGCTAGCAATGTGCAGCCCAAAGCCATTGATGACTGACACAATTACAGTGCTGACAAGTTCAAAGGAACTTCCCTGACAGTACTGCATGAGTGAGTTTCATATGATGCTTTCAAGGGTTGCCTCAACTGATTCCGCCATGGCTCTGGGAAATCTCAGTGATAGTGATGACTGGAAGATTACAACTCATTTGTCACCTGGCCAAACACAGGTAAGCATGGAGGGCTCTAAACAGACCACGAAGCCTGTTGTTTTTCAACACAAGGTAAAAAAATGTCACACAGAACATGAAGCATATTCTGTGCACTCCGAGACAGTCCTGGCCCTAAAGAATGAACACCTGAAGAGAGACTATTGGCAAGGGTGATGTACCCAGAGCTCCTTCCCTGCTCCATGCATGGTCAAAGAGCTGCACGCAACCAACCTCATGCTAATAAATCTCTTAAGTTCAAGCAGCTGTCATGACACGTGGCAGGTAGCTCAAAGGCCCAGACATGCAATCAAATGACACATGCCAGTCAGTCACAGCCCCCTTCCCTCTTTCTGTGCATCTGTTCAGGGGCTGCAGTGTGACAATCACAGATTGGATTAAATGTGGCAAGGAGCTGCAGACACTGCTGTAATCAGCACAGACTGCTGCTGTGCACGATTATGCACTGCACATTTTGTCCCACTCACAGGTGCAGTTCTGCACCGTGGCACACCGCTGTATGCAGTGGGCTTGGACAGCAAGCACTGCGTGCTGTGGAGTGGGGAAGAGCTGCCTGGTGTGCCTCTCTTGGGATCTGTGTCCTGGCCATTCCTATCACCTGCATCTGCCCTGGCACCCAGGCTCAGTGGATGCACAGCCCAATGCAGGTGCTCTCTGAGGGGGGCACGTTGGTGAGCAGCCAGTGGCAGAGAGTACAGTCTAGCAGAAATGACACACTGGCCCCAGGACCACCACAGGGATGGTGGGAAATAACTTCAATCCATTCATGCGAAGTTTCACTTGAGCACAACACAACACCGAATTCACCTTCACTCCCGCAACAATGCAGAGGTGTTGACTCACCAATCTGTTTTAATTTCTGCTGCTCTGTTCCTTTCTGATTTACACCATCTTTTGCTACACCAATGTGTGCCCTATTTAAATTAATCATTTTAATTCCTCTCCTTGATATAGAAAAAGTGGGACTGTCTTGGCCACAGACATATGATGCACATGAAGCACAGGACAGTTTGCTGGTTCTGTGACATAGTTTTTACTGCAGCATCTAGGATCAAATCAAGGCCAAGTTAAAGCAACATTTCCCTACTACTATTTTATCTATTAAAGCCTTCACTATTACTGTGACAATAATTGAAAATGAGATGTATTGTCTAACAAGTAATGCCCCACACTTGCTTACACGTCAAATATGGGCAAACACTAGGTGCTGGCAATAAGCATTTCCCAGCCTCAAAAATCAGTCAAAGACCACAGAGTTTACCACATCATACCAGTGCTACTGGCTGCAACTCATTTAAGGTTAGACTGTGCACAACTTGCCTTGAAATTACAATAGGAAAAAATGTTTATTTTGCACATCCATCTTTCCTAAGTTAACGTGTGTGGAAAAAACCTTAGACAGAAAGGCAGTCTCAGCCCCACATAAGGAGCCACCCAAGGGTGTTTAGTCAGAACCAGCTTATCATGCAGCCAAAACATTGTGAAGCACCGAATAAACTAAATACATGTACTCTGCTACCCAAGAACAATGGCACTGCTGTGCTCTTCATCCCATAATAACCATGAAAAATAAGAATAAGCTCAGACAGGCAATACTATACCCAAGTATTTTATAATTATGCAGAATATGCTTCCCTAGGAGCGAGGAGCAATTATTCCCTTCTGACTAGGAACAATTTGCAGAGATGTATGTATATCTGAGTCATTGTGAAAAAAATAAAAAAAAGAACAAGGAAAAAAAAAAAGAACAAGCTTTAGCCTTTCCTGTACACCGCACAGAACATCCTATATATTGTCCACTTACTTACATTTACAAGATACAGTCTACATTTCCACCTTATTTAGAGGATTTTGCTTTTTCTAAAGGTGTGATATAAGGGGAACCTTCATCCAACATCTTGGAACCATCAGGGCTGATGATCAGAGAGCAGCACTTTTCTTCTACTGTACGTGCAACAGTATTGCTTTCCCAAACCATTACATTATTAGTCACATATATACTTCTAACATTATAGGTAACTTAAGCCTCTGGTTGCTGTACTGCACTTTTATTTTGAATTATGCTCTACATTGCTTTGATTTTCTAATTTTCCCTTCATGTGTAGGTATTTTCTAGATGCCTTTTATGTCTAACATTAGGTCTCTTTGTAGAAATAAACATCATTTGGAAAAGAGAAGGTGTTTATGTGTACTTACATAAAAGTTTATAGTAATTTCTGACATTATACAGGTAACACTGCTATTTTTAATTGGAAGACTTATTTTAAAAGATACTAAACTATGTTTTGGTTAAAAGGTTTGGTTACTCCTACTGTAAGACCTTGTTAGCTAACAGGATCAGTTAAGACAAGACATTATAATACTGATGCTATGAGAGGAAAAGGTCTTAAACTTTTAGGGACAGAATTCTGATTTCAAATAGGGTACTTGCACCTGTTCTTTGAAGTTAGTACTCTAGCTTTTTCCCAGTATCTAGGTGATATGGCCATGTTTGAATAGAAATTACTCTTTATCATTGCTCACTAAAACTTTGTATTGTATTACCTAAAGTTTAGAGCAGCTCAGCCATAGTCCTGTATTTAGGCCATCTTGTAATTACGTGAGAATTTTGTGCACTGGCAACTGCTGGAATCGACCATCCGGCCCTTTCAATGACATCTGAGCCTCTTGTCACATCCTCAGATATCATACAGATGCCCTTTCCTTTTTACTTTTGGGCAACTGTCAGGAATAATCTTGGAAGAGAACGCTGTTTTGGGAAATAGCTATGCACAGAGTGAGCACAGCAACAGACAGAAAGAGGAGACATGAGCTTTGCAGATGGAAATGGGGGCCGTGTCCATTAGACTCTGTGCTGGTTATACTACAAAAAGCCTAATTGTAAATTATAAAGGTAGCTTAATGCAAGTTGGAATGCTGCAAGTTGCAATCTCTTCTGAAGCAGCATGAGCATCAGCAAATAACTTCGGTTGTACAAATGGCACCAGTGATTCAGGAGCTGGAGGAAAAACTGAGTTGTACACCTAATTTCCTACTTACTTTTCAGTAAAGTCAAATATTCCATCCAATAAAAAGTAATTATTTTAATATATCACTGTCAGTTATGTCAGTTCTGGCCCACTCTCCTTGCTCACAAGCTGAATATTTCTTATGCTAAACAGTTTATTAACCCCTAATCACCCAGTTACTTCTGGACTTGATTGCATGTGTAATTACCTTTTGTCAGGTACAATTTGCCTGATAAACATGTCAGAACACTTGCTGCTTAGTCTGTTGAAACAGATAAATGCTGTCTTTCCACAGCCTTGGGGCATAATTAACAGGGAAAAAAAAGGCAGTTATAAAAACACACAGAAGCTGATTCAGTGAGGCAGGAGTTCACAGCGTGCAGCCCGCCAAGGCCCATTGCCTGGCCCGCTACGCTTGCCTGAGCTCTTATTGAGTTCCAGCCTGCTGTGACAGGGCAAAGGGGGCAGCCCTCAAAAACTGAGATTTAAAGTAGGTTTCCACGTGAACTTCAAAAAAGAGTGGGATGATGCCTGTTTGGAAAAAAAAAAAAACCAAACCACGACAAAACAAAAACAAAACAAAAAAAACAACAACAACAAAAAAAAACCAAACCAAAAAACCAACAACAAACCAAAAAAACCCCAACAACACAGTAAAGCAGATAATGAAATTGGTAGAGTCCCTGTCATCATTATGAGTTATACACTCAAACAGAGTCTCTGGGATGGGACCAAGAACAGAAAAACTAAAAGAAGGCAGAGGAAAAAAAAATCAGGAAAAGCAAACAGGTCAGGATTAACTAAAAATGCTTTGTGGCATCCTTGGGCTCAATTGCTTCTGATTTCTGCCCTGTAGTGTTTGCAGGTTATATACCCGTGCGCTACGGGGAGTGCGAAAAAAGAAATCCTTACCTGACCTCTGGATAACCCAAACAGGAGATTAGCCCATTTCCAAGCAAAGCAGGTTGTCACACTGTTAGGCCAATTGCTTCTATTGACACTTTGCATAAACATCTTACACAGAGTGATCAGAAAGGACTGTTACGCCATTAATGCTCTTTTTATTTTTTTATACCTAAGTCTTACAGAATAAAGGCCTTTCTGAGTAAGGGATAACAAAAGGGTCAAAAGGTCACAAACATTCTTTTAAGTAGGCAAAAATCGAGGAAGTTTAGATTCATTGAAAAGTGCAAATTGGAAATTTTTTGCATCTTATACATTCCAGCACGCTCAGCTTTTTCTAATTTCACTTCTAGTAAATTCATTATCTACTTAATTGTGCATTTTTACTTTTACTTTTAAATAGCAAAAATGCTAAAGTCTTCATTTTAGGAAATAGCAAGCTGTCTAACCTTCTCAGCTAATCAGTAATCTAAACAGACTTAGACATTACCATTGAAATCCTCGTGAGGACCAGTGTGAAAATATACAGAACCTTTTCTTGAAGTGGGATGACTGAACAGTCTCTCATGTACAGTTTTCACATAATTTACACAGCATGTGGTTTGCACTGTGTACAGCAAAATATTCTATATTTTCTTTTGTTTTGCTTTCGCTTTGATCAGAGATGGAAACAATCTCCCTTTAATAGTATAAAAGCCACCTGCTGGGCATCACAGACTACAGCTAATTGGCAAATTCTTTGAAATTTTGATATAATGGATTTTGACCTCTTTAATTAAAAAAACCCAAAGCCTAGAATACGGTGAACTCTTCTGGGAAATGAATAGTGCCAAGCATATACAACTGCAAGCTACACCCAATCTTTTCTTAGGAAAGAATACAGAAGTAACATTACAATTTTTCCCTTGAGAATGCATGGCTTTTGGCCTAGGGGAAAAAAAAAGACTATTGCTAGCTATGTATCATTTCAGTCCCTAAGATAAAGACAGAGCAAACACATTAATATTTCAATTATTTCTACTTTTATTGGGCTTTGGAGCAAGCAAAGCACCAAATATGAAGGTGACTTTTTCATTTTAAACACAGTAAACTCACAAAAGCCACTCACAAATGTTCCAGTCCGCAACATTTCCTACTCCAAAGAGCTCACACTGTACCAACCCATCCTACCTTGTTTTAAGAAGGACAAATGGGTTTCAGGACCCAAAAGGAAGCCTGTCAACCAGAACTGTTGCTGTTTCATAATCTCTGACATAACGTTAACCTTTCAGTGGAGCTATAATCTCATTGCTTTGGGAACTCTGAGGCAGCACTGTCTTTCTTTTGTTAAAACACTTATTTATATTCTGCCCAGCATAATGGGGCCATGGTCCATGACTGGGACTCATAGGCACTGCAGTAACACAGCTACACAACAACAACAAGAACACTGTTTCAATCTTTGCTTAGGTTTTGTGCACAAGTATACATGAACATATATTACACAGGTATACACTTATTTCCAACAAAAACCAACTGCATGACCATGAAGATAATACCATCATTATTCACCAAGTTATGCTCCTGTTAATTAAAGCATGCACTCCATGAGAACACTTACTAAATTGGAAAACAAAACATAAAGGACCAGGATCAGAATCAAAACTGGACAAAGACAAGTCTTGTTTACTCTGAACATTTCTTGGTTGCAAAGGAACAACAGAACTACTTAAAATGTAGATACCTAAGTCCAGCTTGAAAGAAAAAAAGAGTGTTTGCTAACTGTAGAATAACACCATACCAACCAAACACAATTATCACCAAATCAGTAGGTGTTCATTACTGCTGACAAACATCTTGTTAGCCTGGCTAGCAAGTCTGCCTGCCACTTGCCAAAATATTTTGTTTTATTTAGACCTGGTGACTTATTTTGTGAATGTGGTGAATTTCAGAATCCCGTCTACTGATCACATAACTGGAATAACGCACATTGGTTTTGTATTTCAAAGTGTACATTGCTCTCTTGATCTGTGAATGTCTCCCCGCAGTTTATGCTATTTTTCTGAATTGGTACAACAAATGGATTTTCAAAGTGATGTTACGGGGACTTAGCTATGCAATTCCCATTAGTGTCAATGGGGGTCGCAGGCTAAATTCCTAGACAATGCTTTGAAAACTGAGCCCTGGATTTTCAAAGGAAGGACAGTCTGTGTTAGAAAGGCAGTGTCTTTCAGTTTTTAAGCTGCTGCATTAAAACCTGCCTTTTTATTTTAAGCACCATACATTTAGAAATTGTGTCTAAATTTGGGACATTGAAATGTTCACAAGAATGAAATGATTTTGTATTTAAATGCTGCCATCTGTTTCAAATTTATAAGTGAAATTGTATCTGTCACTATCTTAAATGTTGGGATACAATCTTCAACACATTCATAAATGTACAATGTATAATGTTATGACAGTTGAACCATTGGGATTTGTTGCTATGCTAAGAGAAAACAGAAGTTATTTGTGTTCATATACTTTTATAAGAAAAAATCCTTGCAAAGGACAGAACTCTTTCCTAAAATCTGGACCTTGTGGTATACTTTGAGAAATGCCTGGTCTTGTTACATTCATGATTTTTTTTTTATTCTTTGGCACTTCAAATGAACTTAGGCCTGCCTATAAAATAGAATACTTGCTGTTGAAGCCACGTGAACAAGCTTGTTGCTGTTACCATAACCAGAAAAACACTCACAATGTATAATTTTTACAAATCCCATTAAAACTTCAAGCAGCCCAAGATGTAACATCAGAAGACACAGAAAAATAGTTTCTGAGACAAATATAAATAGCTAGGCCCTATGAAACACCCAGTACAGGAACAAGTAATGCCTCTTCAAAGAAGATTTGTTTAATTACAGTGAAAATGTTTATTATGAAGTGTGTTGTTCTTCATCATTAAAGAATAAGCTGGACTAGTAGCAAAAGAACCATCTTTTGAGTCTAGAAGCAGAGAAGAGTTTGAAAAGCAGGAGCCTGGCAGACAGACAGGCTCCAGAGGGCACGGGCTCCGGCCAAATTGCTCCTGTCAAGCGTGTTAGTCCGTACACAAAGTCCCTTCAGACAAAGCATAAAACTATGTCAAAGGCAAAATTTGTGTGGATTAAAAATTGTGTATTATGCAATGGTCAGGTCATTCACCATTTTTTCTGGTTTTGAGCTCCTGACACAGAGGTGCACAGGCTCAAACAGCACACAGGGGTGACGAGTGCAGCCCCCCAGAACAGGCCATCTGCCTCTCACCTGGACAAGACTTTGAAAACACAATTCCAACTGTTCAAATTATGAAGCATTTAATATAGCACAGGTAAATCTCAGCGGCATTTCCACTTGGCTTCTGGTTATTTTTCTAAACACAAGTTTGCCAGTAGTACTTCAATATTGACATCTACTAAAAAGAAATTCTACAGTTTCGTTTATTTGATCTTTAATTTTCTATAGGCACTTCTCTTTTAATTGCACTAGACTCACAACACATTTGCTTTAAACTATTCACTTGTCTATGAAATAATGCCATAAATAACATATGACGAGGCACACTATCCTAAAGTAAGCTTCTTGAGGATTAAAACTGTATCATTTGTCTCAATTCTTCCTGTAAAAATGATCTGAGATGATTCATTATAGAAATGTCATCAAAAAGTTAAAAATCTAAAGTTAAAATTTAACTACCTTCTCTGGTTTAGAGGTGGGTCTAATTAAAATTAATCTAATTTGGTGTAACTAGAATAAAATTCAAACACAAAACACATTCACTTCCACTTCCATACTGTGTTCTGGAATTGAACACTCTTGTCCCATCTGCCACATTTAATATTTAGCACTATCCATAAGAGTAACTCCAGATGCCTGCAGTCTTACAAGCGTGTATATGCACCATAACACAAGAAGTCATTATCTGACAAATGCTGGTTCTAACGACTCCAACACTGTCCTTGTATACACACATCTAATCTAGACAGTCAGGCTGCTGTGCCCTAGAACTAACCATCTGCAGTAGTCTGCCCAAGTATGCATCTCCAAGTTCAAACTTTAGTCCAGTTACTTCTGGGACTGAAGGAAGGAGCTTTAGATACACAGCCCTTGCATGCAAATGCAAACTGATGCCTATGGGAAGACAAGAGCTCCATGGCATCAGCTTTGTGCCCACAGAGGAAGAGAAGACTTCAGCTCTTTGTGTGAAGCTGCAGCTCAAGAACAGACCCAGGACACCACCAATGCAGGCACTGCTGGGAACTAGGGATTCAGTGAATGGGGCATTTCCCTCCCCAACTCTCCAGTCATTTCTTGTCATATTCTGACTTGGAAAAAACACCAGAGGAAATTACATCTATGAAATATGCTGAAATTACATTGCTACAGAGATTGATTCAATTTAACAGGAGGATATACAACAGGTCTATAAGGTTTATGAGCCCTCTTGAATCGGCAGCAATTGAATCTCCGCAGAAGTCCATGATCTACAGTGTGTACTATGAATCACATCACTTCCACTGAGATAACCTGAGGTTCTACAGCAGGTAAGGGGAAATAGTTTGGTTCAACACAACAGAGAAAGTATTTTTTAACTGACAACTTTCTTTTAGTTTAGTTTCTTTTAGCATCTGTGCATTTCTCAAAAGCTGCATATCTAAAGTAAAAAATTACAGCCACAGTGTGCCAGATTCTTCTCTTAGGCGGCCATTAAAACACTCAGAATTTTATATACAGATGTCTGTTTGAAACACTTCTTCAGGAAGCAGATACAAATACAGCAACTGCTCAATAAAGTATCTCAGCTGATCTTGGGTGCTGAGCTAGAATATGTGAAAAGCCACTGAAATTCAAGACATAACAGGCCACAAACCAGCATAATTTTGTTTGCATTCAGAAACAAAAATCTAGTGCAATCCATAAGGCACAGATACTTACACATGTGGACATCATAAGTTTACTGTAAACAGATAGTTATTTCTTCCAAAGTAGATCACTCAGGGTATGGCTGCATAACCACCCTTTATAGCAGATGAAGTTACATCCCTTAGGGAAAGCTATCCTAGACCTGAGAACCTCTAGACAAGGAATTCAGCAGTCAGTAGCTCAGGAATGTAAATACAGACAAGTTAAAAGGAAAGCCAAAATCACTAGGAAAAAAATCTCATATTCTTTCATGGACAACCTTCACTTTCCTCTTCAGCTACAAGAAAATATTTACTTCCCTATTTATATCTATTAAATTACTCTCAAGACATTTTATTAAATATATGGGCTAATATATAGCCCATATAAAATCCTGGTTTTGTTTTGTTAACTTGTCTAGATAACTTGGTTTAACAAAGGCTTCCAAGCCCAGCAACCTGGATACCTCAAAATTTTCTTTTGTAAATTGGGTTTTTGCAAAAGATCTTTCTCCTTGGGCTGTTGTTTGCAAATATATTAGGAAAAAACCCATTTTGCTAAAGGCAATAATCCAATACAATTTCTTTTCTAAGAAATACATCTTCAAGAAATTATTCTCCTTAGAAGATGGTTTTTTTCCCTTTAGATTATGCATTTTCTCCTCAATCCTACAGCAGTATTTTCTTTAAATGTTTTATCTAAAAAAATATTTCTTATGATTTTCCTGGAAGACCGAATAATTACAAATTATTTTATGTCATTTGCAATAATTACTCTTCATATTTTAGCTCCAACAGATCCCAGTACACATGGAACTTCTGCTGAGTAAGGATAGCAAAATTCAGCCTCTAATGCCTCCTGCTATTTGAAAACATCTTCCCCTGATTTTACTTGCCACTTTGAAATGTTATCCCTTTCTAGGGAGTAATCCTGTGCTAGATTCTTTTGCTTCTTAAACGAACATTATTCTCACCCTTTATTGACTGACCAGATCTATTATCACATGTAAGCAGCGTTAATCCTCTAGTAATTAACACCCTTATTAAAGTAATTTTAACTCAAAGAAGTTTAAATCGCATTATTGGTTTTATTTAATTAAGCTATGAGGGCCGTTTTACAGTGTCACTCGAGTTTTCAGCTTGTGCCTTTTCTATATCAGTTACACAGGTCCCCCCTGCAGCCACCTCATCCTGATACACACAAACCACCACTACCACCACCCCACCCCACACAGTTACCAGGGCATTTCTGTCTAGGAGTTATTCAATGTTATTCCATTTCACTGTGAACTCTTTCAACTATTCTGCATGTCAATGGATGCAAGATGTAGACATAGACACTATACTAAATATTTTACCATTCCCAGAACTATCATTTGGATGTGCATTGGAATGACAGTATCACATTCACCCTTCCAGGGGACTCAATATCTTGTTAGTGCCTAAAGTGAAAGAGCCACTTCTGTCCTTTTCATACATCCTAAGCAAGGGCAAACATATTTCTTTAAACTTCAGACTGGCAAAAAGAAACAGAATCTCAATGCATTGAGTTGTGCCACTTACAATGGCCACTTTTTCTGTTACTTTGAAAATAAGTAAGTTTTAAAAGTTTAATAAATAAGTTTCAGAATTGTGGTTTTGTGTGTGTCCTACTGCATGTTCCTTTCTATGGGAAAATATCAGATGGCCTATGTTGTCTTACAGATCTCAGGTAAGCTACTCAACTGACACATTTGACACAGGGTCAAAAGATGAAAACTGTCTTCTGGTTTAACTGCATCAAGTTACACTGTGCACTCTGGAAAGTGTGGGCTAATTATGTGTCCTTCTGAACGATTTCCTGGAGGCACACTACTAAAACTGGGAAAGCTTGAGTTCTCCTGGGAATAAGGCAAGCCCATGGTTTTAGGGACTTTAAACACCATTAACTGTGTACTGAAAGTCCTTTCTTTTCTTTGGATAAAAACATCTCTTCAAATTTCTACTGTTTAAAAAAGAAATGTTCTTGCTGGATCTCAGCATAAACCATGGAAAATTATAAACACGGAAAGAGAAAGGTAAGAATAATAAAGTACATTTACAGACACAAATTGACTTTTTATCTTTTTTCACCTCATCCCATATTTTTAAGTTCTTCTTTTCTCCCCATCATTTAGTGCTTCCATCTACTCATATTTTGAATTGTTTCTGCATTTCTGTTATTATTCACTCTTTAGTCACACTTTCTGTAATTGCAGGGTCTTTTAAGTTGCACTGTTCCTTTGCTACTAATTCTCTAGATAAAGTCCTCTGCAAGAAGGACACAATCTATACGTGAATATTTCATGTGAATTTTGTTATTCCACTATTCTTTAAAATAGCACAATTTGTGAAAGTATAAATTGCTCCAAACCTGACACACTCATAAGAGCCATAAATGGTAACATATATGATAAGCTGTGCCTAAGAACCTGCTGGTTCAGTCATACTGCTTACAGTACAATTAGTGCACTTCATTCAGAAACCAGTTATAATAAACCAGGATGAAATTCAATGATTCTTTTGCCAGCTAATGGTATCTTTGTATTACATTCATCTCCCAAATTTCACTGACTGACTGAAGGCAGTCTAGCTAGACAGAGTAATACTTTTTAATTTCTATTTCTGCAGTTCTAAGACAGCCAACTGCAGATCAGTGTCACATTATGGTACACCCTATATAAACACTTTTGAACATATGATCTTTTTTCCTAAGATACTATGATCCAAATGAATAAACATTCATTAACTACATTTCACCAATTCAAGTCATTGCCCTACTATGTCCATGCAATTCCTTCATTGTGTTGTTACTGTTCTGAAGCAGAGAAAAAGTCTTGCTTTACTGATGTAAAACATTCCTTTGATTTTACTGGATTTTATATTTGCATCACAGTGATTTACAAAGATGAGACAGACTGTCTTTTTCACAGAAGAAACTAGCAAAAGGAAAAAAAATTTAGTATTCTGTCTGCTGCATGTGATTGACAGATAATTTAGAAAAGAAATGAAACCTAAGTATGTTGATTGATACAACTGAAAAAAAATACTGAAGGCAAATCTGTAGGGTTAAAGGGTTAGTAGTGCTGCTCAGTACATACTACATACCAGTGGTACCCCCAGTTTATATAAGGCTGGAGAATGTAAGTGATTTTGGGGCAGAAATTACTTAATACACTAACACAGCTACCAGTTCCGTGGCTCCCTGATGGGAGAGTAGGACTTAGAAACACTTAGAGAATTCAAATAACATGTAACTTGAAGGAAACCAATAATTTTCTTCTCTTGTGTTGCTCAATTAACAATGCTTCTTCATTACTCACAGGAACCACACACTCCTCACAGAATTCAGAGGAAGTACTGGGGAGATGGGGCTCCAAAACTGAACTCCATCCATCACTTCAGGGCTACAGAA
>NW_005054300.1:7916601-7921929 GCF_000277835.1 Geospiza fortis | reverse complement strand
CTTGACATAATATATTCACAAAGTCTGGAAAGTTTTGCACCCAAATCTTTCTTCCTTGCATATACATAATTTCTTACATGACAAAGGCAAGGACTGGATGGGAGCAAAACTGCTAGCAGAAGAATTACTAAAGAGAATCTTCATTTCATTGAATAACTTTCACTGACTAGAATGTATATCAGTGATTCCAAGAGTAAGTAGGATTTTACAAACATAACAGGCACACAGACCAGCTTCTAATTGAAGGAAGATATTTGTTAATTGAGAAATTATCTGGAAGTGAACCTTCTGAAACTTTCCTACCAACAGGTCCTTCTGCGAAAGAATAAAACCTTCTCCAGATAAAGTTTATTTAGTGCCTTCTCTCATAATGTCATTGGAAATGGCTGCTTCACAAAGCATTCCACAGCATGCCAGTTATTAAAGAAATTAAGTGTCATGCCCAAGGAAACAGAAGCCTTTGGGTTCTAACATTACATGCAGAGTATTCTAGGGATTTCACTTCAACTACCAAGGATAAAATTTAGGTTCCATTTAGGTCTTATATGAATTTCCTCTGCAACTATGGGATGAGCTTTCTTTCTTCTGAAAGGTTTTCCAGATATATGAAGTTTTCATCATAACAACAGCTCTCTAGGTTTTGAATTAATTGATTAACTATTTCTAAACTGTGACTTGCAAAAGTAATGATGACCAAGAAGAGCTTAAAGCTGATTAAATGTGACAGTTGGTAGTATTCAGACAGAGATTCAGATATGTCCATCTAAATAGTCTTGACAGCAGCTTTTGCCAACTTTTTCTTTTCTTTTTTTTTTTTCCCTTCATATCTGCTTTGATCAACCTTTCCAGTGAAACTTTTAGTGATTTCCATGATGGTACAATTTAGAAGATGAAACTGCCCCGCATAGTTCTACGTCAAGTGTTTCACCCACACAAACAAGATCAATAAATGTGATTTCCTGTCTCAGTTCCAAAATTATAAAATCACCGAACAACAAAATGAAATGCCCTAAGTGAGGCTTATGTTCTTATTCAAAGACTGGTATCCGCAGGTCTCCAAGTCAAACTGAGTCAATGCTTCCCAATTTCTGTGTAGTTTCTAAATATATAGTACAGATTTCTTGTTGGCTCATTTAGTTCTTGTGTGTATCTTGTTAAGTATGAGGAGAACTCAAAAAATTGTATCCCTTAAATTAACTAGCTTAAAGAAACAATATGGAATTTTAAAATTTTTTATAACTTCCATGATTTAGGTACCTATGCCATTCCTTACTGTTGATGAAGAGATGGCATTCTGCTTACACATTACATCTTTACACCTCACAGCCTTTTGTGCACAATATATTATATTTTCCTTTGGAGATACTAAGGTTTTTGCCATAGATGGAATGGGGTATCTTGTAGTTAAACAGCCATATGTATAACACTTTTGTTAAATGAGGTATTGATAGAGCTAGTGAAGTAACAGCATTTGTTACTTCAAGATTTTCAAACCTGTTTTCAAGTATGGCCCCTCATTGTTAGTACACCATGATCTAGAGCAAAAACCTGGTACATGATCAGCATGTTATTTACACTTCTCTGCTGAAAAAGGGGCATTTACATGAACTGGATACAATCTGCTTCACACCGAATTTGACAAATAATTTAATGTCCCAAAGAATACACAGGCACCTAATACCCAGCCTGTGTGGTTTTAGTTTCTGGCACTTACAGGGTAGGAATACTTACTACCAGGAAATTACTGACTTGCCATTCTGCTTTGATTCTGCAAATCCTTATCAAGATAGCGAATCCAAAGCCGTGCTTGTTTTTGACCCCCTGCTGCTAATTTCTGTGCATTTGTTTCCCAAGCTTCCTAATTCTTACCAGCTGGCAGGTATAAATCCCATCCCAGTGATGAGCCAGCTTGTTTCTGTGTACAGAGCACTGATTGAGATCTTCCTCACAAATATCTATACACATAGCTTGTGATCTGAGCCTACTGTGATTAACTACAAGCTTTGCAGAACACAGCTGAGAAGGAGAAATCAAAAGAGATTCCATTGGGGAATATAAGTACTTACAAACAAGTTGTCGCATTTGTGTCAAGAATTCCTGTTTACTTGGAAGAATATAGTACTCTGAAGAAATATCGCGTCTTCCTGCAAGCCAGGTAATGCACATTTTGCTTGCAGTCATACTCAAATAACTTTTGCCATTTAAAACCCAGAGATGCATATGCATGCTACCACTGTATGATGTAAATACATGAGATTTTGAACGTCGACTTGTGCCTGTTCTGCTCACAGTGTGCCTCAAGCCCTCCTGCCTTAGTGCCAAGTCAATTTATGGAGAAGGGAAAGTCCAGGAAGAATTGCCTTCCTCCTCCAGCAAAGTGAGGGTCTATGCTCTGAAATCCAGGGAGATGCAACTCCTGCTTTGTTGCTGTCTGAAACCTGAGCTCCTTCCTTTAGCTAAATAAGCAGCATTGCACTGAAAACTAGAGAAGCACAAATCCCATTACATAGCACCCTGAGGCTGGGCTTCACGTTACAGATGTAACATGCTCCTCTGTTTCTTCAGAGAAGCTGGGGAGTGCATAACAGGGGTAAAGGGATCAGTAAGCATTGTGAAAAAGCCTCTGTGAAGATGAAAGTCTCAGCAACCATTTCCCTCAGGAAGCAAAAGATGAAATGCTCTATACTACTTTGTAATTAAAAATTCCAACCGTTGCCTTATGAAAAAGTCTTACTTTTATCTTCAAACTCTGAAGTTTTTAAGACTTACTCCTAAACATACTGTTGGGGATTTCTCCCTCTTGAAAACTCCTGATGTTTTTTCAGTTCAAGACTCAGAACAGAGGTCAGGGTGGATGTACCCAGCTAATTTCAAAGCCTAGGCACTCTGTGGGCTGGCAGCTTGTAAAGGAAGCCAGAGCACACCTTGTGAGCCCTCAGCCTCCAAGAGTTATGGCCAACAGGTTTGAGAATAGGCTGCAACTTATTCTCTGAAGGGCTCAAGAGCATTCTCCATGGGAACACAGATGGCAAGAGCTTTGGCAGGCTGCATGTTTGGGAATCGGAGACAAGCCAGAGCTGAAACGTAGTTACTGCCACAGAAAATTAATTCAAATTAAACACTACAAGCATAACAGTGGGGAAGACTGAACTGTCACCCTGCCTTTAGTGTCAGAAAATCCTGCGCCTGGGATGGAAGCCTAGTGGTCGGTTACATACTTCCTACCTACCTGCCTCAGAGTTACTTCTGAGTTTATCAGAATGACAATGCTATGTCTCAGTAATGAATAGGAAGAAAGAAGAGGACTATATTAAGTAGGAATAACAATTTCCTCTTTCAAATAAATTTACATTACATTTTTTTGCATGGAACACTACAGTTCACAAGGTTAGCAATATTTCTCACCAGAAAATACATTCCAGTATAAATGGACAAGCAACCAAATAAACCACCAATGATTCGGAATCAGAAGAAAATGTATTATACTTCTAAATATCAGGTGTCAATTTGCTGATGGAATACCTGTTATGTACCACCAATAACTTCAGTTCCCAGAAGTGACACATGTTTATGTACACACATCATGAACAAAAGTCTGACAAAAATGTATCTTCTAATGTTTCTATGATAAATTACTCTCTATATTAACCATATTGATTGTGTCATGACTTTGTGTTCAATTTATCTCTAACTTTGAGGAAATACAAACAGAAACTGCTGAAAATCTTCTAAAATTTCCCCCCATGCTTAAGCAGAGTTTATGGACATTGTTGATCACAGCCCTTGGTCTTCCATCTGAAGAACACCATTATCAGACTGTAAACTCTGTTTGCCATGTAGGTGGAGATACTGCTACTTGTGGTTGCTTAACTCTGCAGTTACCAACAGCATATGATTATTTTCATTTGAGACGGCTCCCCGATGCAGGACCAACACTGACAGCAGCTGGAAGGTGCTAACATGTACTTAAGTGCCAAAAGAATACAGATAAGACACAGTTCTCCTCAACCCAGCAACATAAGGAAATTCCAAAAATCATCAAGCTAGATGAGTACTTGTTTGAGATGAGACAGTAGAGGAAGAAGCCCCTAAGCAGTGCTGATGGTTGACAGAAACATCAAGAACAACTTGGCAAAAGTAAAACAAAGTCAAGCTATGTTGGCAGCCTAGTTATATCTCTGCAGGAAATAATTTGATTTGAAGAACAGGTATTTGTTAGCACTCACTTGGTTAAGAATCAGGACATTTGGCCTAGGAGAGCAACTGCTGAACTCAGCCTACCACAAGGTTATTGTCCTTGTCCACTACATACTACGCTGGCTCTCCAAAGAATAACAACAAATTATAATATTCATGTCTTATCCTCCCAGTACTTAAGTGTACAGGCCATACAAGAAACTGCCTCACATTCCAGAACTGTAACCCTAGTCTTTAGGCACTAAAGAACAGATCATAACTGGGAAAAAACTAATTCATGTCAGAGCCTGTGTTTCCTCCTCAGAGACAATTCAAGTAAGACAAACAAAGACTTGTTTACTTTAGAAGGTTAATTCCAATTGACCTAGGATCTGAATTGGTAGCAAAATCCCCAAAGTTTATTCCTCCCCACTTTAGGGAATAAACTGCACTACTTACCCAGGTTCCCTGTACAGACAGTAGCAAGAAATGATTGTCAGAAAGCAGTACAAGTTGCAGGAGAGCTGGGTCATCTCCTCAAGATGCCAGAGACAGTCTCTGTAAAGCAGCACATGCCATTTTGATAACTGCCTTACTGAGATGGCCCCTCAATGGCTTTAAGTGGGGTCAAAGGGTGCACATAGGTGTGACCTCAGGTCATATGCTAAGACAAGTGGCATAAGGCATGACACAATTACTGCAGCTGCACAGATCCATGAATCTGCCCCAATTTTCTGCCTGCTAAGCTAGCTGGAACTGCAAGTTTCTTTCTAGATGATCAAGTGGGATCAGCTAACCCCACCAAGTCACTTGTGTAAGATGCTGAGATACTGTGGTGATAAAAACAGCACAAAAATCTTTATTGACTAGGCTTTCTTCAGATTACAGAGATCTTTAAAGAGCATGTTAAGTATGACAAAAGCCTGAATGGAGAATAGTATAAAGAGACAGAGGTGGCTCAAATGGGACACTGCTTAGTGCTTGCTCCTTTGTGATTTCTGTCCCCTTAGATTTCCTGCTACTAACTACTGTTGTCTTCTTAGACACAACTCTTTCTTGTCCCAGCTGTTTCTGTTTGCTCTTCTATGTCTGTGGAAGGAAGAAGGAAAGTGAGCTTGCTGGGGGCAACATGCTGCCTACACATTGTCTCCA
>NW_005054300.1:7890986-7916465 GCF_000277835.1 Geospiza fortis | reverse complement strand
GGGAAAGAGAGGATCAAGAACTGTTTAGGTTGAAAATACCTATGGCAATTCTTCTCAAAGCTGGCCCTCCCTACATGGTAATCATTCAGGTGTAGCTCCTCTCTCTGTCTTCCAAGCTGGCTCCCTGTAAGTGACTTTACTTCGTTAGTAAAACGTGCTATAATATGCTACTGCCCAATCCTCATTAATCTTACCCACTGCACTAGTGCAGCACAGAGTGAGTAGCTGTTGTTGAGATAACTGGCTTCCATTAGCAACCATGTGATTGGCAGGACGATAAAGTCTTTTCCCTTGCAGGTCAGCTGCTTTTTAAGAAGAGGGCAATCCTGCTGATCCATCTTTTAGCTACAGTCTCTCACTGAGTCCCAAATCTCCTGCCTTTTAGCTTTGATACGGTTCAAGCTTTCCCCCTTGTATCAGCCCCTACCTGTCATCAGCTCCTCTGTACCAAACAGCCAATATCAGGAGTTTGACCTCAGGGCACAGTCCGGGTGGGCAGGTAAAACCTGACCACTGGACCTACTTCCTTATCTTTCATATCCTGCAATTCATGAAGAAGTATCAAATTCAAACTAAAAAACAGAAGCATGACCTTTTATAAGAACCTTCTGAAAAAGGCACTGTTGCCTTTCTAAGTATTCTTGAAAAGAACTGTCATCTACCCTATTAAGACAGAAATGCATCACAAATAAGGAGAAGAGGGAAAGCACTGAAAATCTTTACTAAATGGTAGGAGTTCTTGATGTGTGCTTGAAATACCTCTTGGTGATGCACACAAAAATATAGTAAAAACCAAACCAAATATGCTAGAACTGTTCTACATCTGCAAGCTGCAGTTGCAACCCAACAGACTGTTGCTCAAACTTTTCCTGTTTATAAAGTATATTAAGTCAAACAAATCCACATGACCTACAGAGCATCCTCTGTAAAGTGCTTGAGAGAACTCTAAATATAATTGCTAACATAAATGAAGAGCTATCATAAACAACATAATACCTATTTAAGTTACATACTCCCCAGTTTGTGCTTAAAACATACGAAAATCTTTATTTCCTGTAGCAAGTATGTACACACCCTGCCCTCTTGCATGTATGGAAATCATGTTTTCCCTTGAAACAAACATAGACTCTGCAAGAACTCCACTTAGGTGGATGACAGAAATGGTGCCAAAATCTCAACATCCTTTCCCTTCAAATGAAATGATCTAAGTACAAATTGGAAGACGTTTAGTCTCTTTTAACACTGACAATAAAAACAGAGTTAAAAGAGAATCCAAAAGAGGAAGGCTGCTAGTCAAGGCAAGATTTGTGGCACAAACAAATCTTGTAACCATAATCCTGTATTCTTCTCGCATAGTACACACTTATCCCACAGTAGATATTGTTCATTATTATATTACTGTGAGAACGTAACAGAGAACCCTACCTTTTAACTTTTTCATTTAAAAAGACACTTTATTAAGTCCTTTCGAACTACCAGGAGAAATCTGAATACTTTTGCCTCAAGAATCTTCCCTTCTGAAATGCCCTTTAATAATCTTGTCGTGAAAAATCTACTAAATTATCAAAAGCATAAATATTCTTACTATATAATTTGTTATAGAATTCTTTCTACTTTCTCTTATTTTTTAATGACTTTGGTAGGCTCATAATGGCACTGAAAAATATCACCAACATCTGCAGAAGGGTAAAGATCCTCCTTGTGCAGTAAATTACTTATTTCACCATTTAAATGATACTTACAATTTTGTGAAATATTAAATCCTTTGTAAAAGCTAACTTCAAGCACGAAAAGGTTTTGAAGATCCTTTGTTATGGTGGTTCTAATGTCCAAATTTACAAGATTTTAGTAGATTTTAGTCTGGGAAAACTTTCCTTTTGGCAAGATCTGTGGAAAAGTGCTTCCAACATTACAGCATTTAAAATAGAATTAAAATGAATTTTATGTAGAATAAAAATCATCCAGTTGGAATAAAGCTGCTTTCCAACAATTTAAAAGAATTCTATGTAACAAATTCGGGAAAGGAAATCGTGTTAAAAAATGTTAAATAATATGATGCCTGATTCTGCTATCCAGAGAGTAGTTTTGTAGACAGGAGCAAATGCTCACAATGGAATCAAACCAGCACACACCAGGATGACATGTACACTCTTGCAAAAAGGCACCACAGCATCTTTACAAAATTGTTAGGACCAAAATTCAATCCAATATTCCTTTAACAGTACTACCAGTAGCACAGTGCCCCCTAACCACACACTGGAGAAACAGTTTTATACTAAATTACAGGGAATACTGCCACTAACAACATTTCAAATAACTGCTTTTCACAACTAATTACATGGGAATGCAAAACCATGAAAGGTTCTTGAATTTAATAACTTCAGCATTGGTCAGAAGGGGAAATTAGAAGGACAAAAAACACCAACTAGTGTCTTACTTGTCTGAGGTCGATGAAAGCTAACTGCAGGGTGTCTCCCTGGAATCCTGGCACAGGCTCAGAATTAGCAAACACTGCAAAAAAAAGGTTAAGATATTACGGATGTAGATTTATTTTCTTAGTCTAACAGAAAAATCAAGTTCTATGCAACATAAATGCTAGGTAGCATAGTTTCATAGGAATAGTTTAACAACTCACAGTGATTAAAACCAAACAAACCAACAAACAAAGATCACTATTAAAAACTTTTGACAGTTTTTCCAATAATCCTAAAGAATAACACTTTTAGGAGTATTATTAGAAATTTTGCTTCAAGTTCTAACCCAGTAGTAATGCTACAACCACAGAAACCAAGATATTTTTTAGCCTGAGGTGTATGATTACTGAAGAATTTCAAAATAATACCAATTCCATGGCTGTCAATGTGTTTTCAGACATCCGCCTTTGTTACAGCAAACCTTCACTTCCAGCCAAACATCATTAAAGAACAAACACTAAGGCGGGAGTTGGTTTCATGTGTAGGCAACAGGTAGAAAGCCCCACATGCCATGGTCAGTACAGAGCTGAAATGCCTGCTCATGCCTTTTAGCCTGCTTATCAGTAATGAACAACTGCTCATTCTGAACCCAAAATTGGCTGTCAAAATTGGCAAGCAAAAATACATTCATAATACAAAAAATGGCAACATGGAAAGTGAAAGAAAGTCAACCACTTGTATAAACCAGGAAAAGATCAATAGTTGTTAAACCTAAAAATAAAAACACTTTTTGTTGTTATTATTCCAGTCACAAGTTAATAATAAAGACAAAACAAACTGCCTCACATCCTCACTCAGTTTAGATATCTTATTTCAAAAGAATTTGAGAGTATTTTTCTTATACCCTTCAGGTAGAACTCTAAACAAAACAAAATAGATACTACTGCAACAGCTTCAGAGAAGAGCAACCAAGGCAGTGAAAGGTAATAGTTTTTTCCAAGTTTGAGAAACAGGTCATTCAATGGTAGAGGAAACAGAACATATGTATCCAATTTCCAGACCCAGCGCCAAACTCTACAGTTCTTAATACTGACATTAGAAGTTATATGAAATCCTTAATATATTTTCTTAAATGGCTAGTTAGAAAACATGGATTATGTTGGAGATAAAATTCAAAAAACCACTGCTGTCTGAGCTAACATGATGGTAAAGTAATGGCCTCAAACATTTACTTCTGAAGACATGGTTTCAACCTAAAGCAGACTAATGAATTCAGATGGACTATTTCACAAGTCTAAAAATGACTATATGGAACACAATTTTAGATAAAGACTCTTACTTAAATGGTACAAGAAACTACTAGGACCATCTCAGAATACTTAAAAATAGCTTAGTAATAGATGGATATGGTATTAGAGTAGCAGCTTTACCAGTAGAAGCAGAATTTATTACTTGTATTACACTAGTGCAAAAGTTATTTTATGAGAGTCATGTAATAGGAGAATGAATTTAACTGCAATAGAACTTTTACTCTTTACCAACTAAAGAAAAAAATAACAATTAAATGCCTTAGGGAAACCATTGCAATGTCACAGATAAGTACTGGTAACATTGGTAAATGCTCACTGATTACTGTATTCAAGTGTGAATTTTAAATTGTCTGGTCTTCCTACTTTATAAGTAACACCGACTTTCTAGAGGCATTTTCATGGAATTTTAATTGACCATAAACATGGCCTAAAAAAAAAAAAAGAAAGAAAACAGTAGAGAAAACATACCTTACACTCAGTATTTTACAGGGAGAGTTTTCTCATAATAAACTCTTTAAATCAGGAAAGACAAAACAGCTTGCACAATCACCTGCAGCCTGCAGAACTACAAAGATGCCTAATCCTAGGAACCTTAGGCACTCTACTGAACAACCTAGGCTGAAGCCTGTGTGCCTGCATGGCTGTCCTCTGCAGGTATTTCACAGCCACTAGGAACACCCTTTCTAAGGACAGCAAAGCTGAGCTCTGAGGTCAGCCAAACCCAGAGTTTAAAATGGAACACCACACTCCAGCAGGGAATCCTAAGCAAAGCTCCACAGCAAAGAGATGAGAAGAGATACATGAGCTGTGAGCTATGGCAGCACATTAATAAGGAGGATATGCATGATGGTCAGAAGGGGTCTTTTCTACACCCCTTAAAGCAGAAAGGTAAGGCCCACCAGATGATCTGATCTGATCCTAACTTTCTGTTCTTACACAGTACACTGCCATCAGCTTCCCCCACCAGAATCTCAGCTCTTCCAGCCACTCCACAACTATAGCTAGCACTGGGAGAAAGAAGATCAATGGCAAAAAAAGGGTTACAGAACTGAAAAGTAAATATAACTGAAAACTGTGACCTTCAGAAAGTTTTTTCAGCTAGCTTTTGGCACTTTATACTCTGGGAGACAGCTTCCTACAGCAGAATACTCTTACATGCCACAGGGCAAATATTTGCATCTTTTATGCGCTCCTCAAGCTAAGAGAGTTTGGAATTTATCCCAATGCATTAAATAATACAGAACAATTTTGTTTCTCTACTTAATACCTAGTAGCATTTCAGCTGTAGAACAAGAAGTACATAATGTATCAAACCTAACTGTTGTACAAGCTTTGTTCTCTTAAACTACAATTTTATACTACGAATGCATTTACAACATTAGGGACACTCATTATATATAGCACAAACATTTATTCTCACATTTGGAACATTCTGACAGGTGACTACAATAGAATTTGTTTCATTATTATAATTTCATGAGTTCAGAGGGCAGAAAGATAATCTACTTATGGTAACAGTCAGACAGTTCCCCCTCCACCCTCAGCACAGGGCTTTTAAGTTCTGCTAACAATTTTACAAAGCTAATTAAATATTTTCTACTGCACAGCATATTGGGAAGATATAAGAACAGGATTAACATTCTTAATGTCTTTGTCCTAAGGGCCCTTTTCTAGATAGTAATGAAACACTGTCATATATACATCTTTTAAAATATTCACCCCCTACAATCATTCTAGGCTTCAAGAAGAAATGCAGGGGTAGGGGGCTACCTGTTGTTTGGCTTAATGTGCATAAAAGCATTCTGGAATTTTATAATTTAGGAGAATGAAATGCAAAGATCACTATTAAACTGCCACTCTTAGGGGCAAACAACTGGCTGTTTGGCAGTTTGAATCAAAAACTCAAATATCTGAGAAAAATCAGTTGAAAATGTACATTATACAAATCTGGTATTCACAAGGTTTTTCTGCCTCTGCTTTGCTGATACTGTGTATTTAGAACAAGAACAGTGTGGGTCCTCAGTATGTACAATCTCAACATACTTCCTTGTAACAGAACAGACAGTTTAGAAATATAAATAACATAGGATCAAATGAAACGAATAGACAAAAACAGGCTGGGAGGTAACACATAAATGATAATGATTAATATAAATGTTGTAAAGATTACTTCAGTCCATTTTCTTTTGAATATTTATAATTATAATTACATTTTGTATACAGGATATATGAGAATTGACATATATATATACAGGTATTAATGGAGATCTTAAGATAAAGGCTGTATCTACTAAATGGAACTTAAAATATTTTTAACTGTAAATTGCACTGCATTTCTACACAATTCTAGATTTATTAACAGGTCTCCTAATTTTATTGGCTCAAAATCCCATGTTTTAGGCATCATCTGGTTGTGCCTCTCTGTTGATCTGGGAATTCAGAACCTAATTCTTGACAAATAGTTTTGCTGCTCAGTGGAAGAAATGAAAAACCAAAGTCCAGACTTTGAATCAAAAGCTAAATGAGGACAGTTTAACTCCAGTCTCATAGCACTGCTTCACAGGCAGGACAGCAAAGCTACAGAAGTATTTTTAAAGGAAGAGCAGAGAATCAGGCGACTATCTCAGCCACTTTGCAGCCCTGTTGGATGCTCCAGCTGTTCAAACAGGCCTGGAGGGAGCCTTGCTGAGGGAGCTGCCAGCTGGCCAGGCAGCAGCCCCCGGTGGCAGTGAGGTCTCTGTGCTTCCTGTGCCGCCCGCGCTGCCACATGCGAGCGGCAGATGAAGGATGGCCTCCAGCCAGTGAAGTTAACCTGGCTGCCCAGAGGGGACAGGAGGCATGTAAAGCAAGGGGCCTCCAGAGAAAAACATGTGCCTTTTCAAGGAAATACAGCATCTGGGTTCCCCAGTTTCTGGCATGCCCACCTGGAGACCACTTTTGTGTGTGCTCAGCAGAGAACACTCTGGTCAGGATGTCACTTGCTCTTCGACACTGCCACTCTCCACGCAGAGGGGGAAAGGAGGGACTGCCAGGAAGCCATACAGAGGGCTGATCAGGAAAATACAGAGTACTTTGCACTAACTCTCCACTAACCCTTGCTTGCTTATAGGCAAGACCCAAAACCTTTTCACCCTTTCATATCTGGGTGAAGAAGGATGCCCACTCACCCATATTTCATTCTGTTAACTATTTCTGCCTCACAATTCACCTATGTTTAACCCATAAATAAAAAAACCCAAAAACATTTAGCTCTTCCAACAATTACAACTTTAGACAAGTCTGAATTCTTTAATAAGAAGCTGATGTAAGCTAAGTAGATCTGGATGGTGTCTCTGGAAAGATAATTTTTTATTATGCACACCTTTCTTCCTGTAAAGTGAAATACAGTAACCCACATTTGAATTTCATCTTCAAGAAATAGAAACACACCCTTCCCAACCCATTTCCTTCCTTGAGGAACCAAAATGTAATATTTAAGCAAAAGACTACTCTTTGGATTTTATTCAATAGGATGCAGTATGTTCTATTTTCTGAACAGTGCTTCAGGAATCTCAACCATCCTAGTGAAAATAACCTCTGAGAAAGAATGGTACAAAATACAGGGGTAAAACACTGCTCTAGGTTATAAAATTTGCAGAGGGAGTAGAGAAATACTTTCATTAGAACAGGACAAACTAAAATAAAACTGAAATATTTTTGGAACGTTTGGAAGAAGAGTGAGATGATGATGACTTTTTTTTTTTCTAAGAAGAGCACGTACTGACTAACAGATTGCTGGATTGTTGTTTGGACTGTTGACTGTTTTTAAATAGAAAAGGAAAAAACGAACAAATTATCACATTTTTCTGATTTTATTTAGATCTCTCCATTTCATATTAGAAAGAATAAAATTATAATGTTAAAGATCAGAAAAAAATTCTACAATATTGGCAAGAAGTTTTAGAAGTTTGCCTTCAGATATTAATAATTTTCTACATGTCATCTAAATTCTTAGTTCAAAATTCATCTGAGTATACTCCATTGTAAGTAAAATGTCGATCCCATTAATACAATACTGTAGAAAACTCCCAACAGTTGTGAATTATTCGCCGACTCTAAGCACTAATTGAAATGTCACTGTCGTATCCATTAATCCCAAAGCATGAAAGAATAAAGCTGGGGGAGGGTGATGAGCAAGAACATAAATCACAGGCATCACAGAGAGGCCTGGAATGTGCCTGTGATGGACCTTATGAATGAAACCACATCAGCAAAGCAGTCTGAGTAAAATCTTGTCACTCCTTTATTCCACAGACTGCAAAATGTGGTTTGTTGCAACACACTATTCTGACAAGCTTCCATAATTGTATTTAAACTATTCAAAGGGTTTCTGTGCAAAAGATTTTTTTTCTAACATGCTTTAAAAGCTTTTCACATAGGAAGAAATGAAGTTCATTCTATTAGCCTTGTACAGCCCATGCTAGAAACTACACAGTGGTGGAAGAATGTGTTTTTCCGTTTTTAAGTTACTAGCTTTCTGAAACTTTCTTATTTTGGCCAAAGCTTTGGTATGTCCTGTCCATGCCATATACTCGGAATAACAGCTACATACAAAAAACCATGTCATCTTACAGTTATATTACTTTTTCATTTTAAAATAATGAAATGTTATCATTTTAGACTAAATAAACCTCTACTAAGATTTCTTCACTGATTAAAGTTTCTGCTGTGCATCAACCAAAGATGATAGACAGAATGGCAATAGAAATTAGGATGACACTAATCGGGGCACATATCAGCCTATGCCTGAGAAGAAAATGGTCTGAAAACAAGCCAAAGACCAGATGACAGCTGGAAACAGTGGAACTGCTCCCTTCTTTGCTGTGAACATACTATTCATACTGTGAAAGTCACCTGCAAGACATACATTTTATCCCCTGTACTGCTAGAAATCCCAGGGTGAAACAGGGCATTGGTCATCTACAGAGAGTAGTGAAGTACTGTGTTGTTCACAGCTGATATTTTAAATATTAGAAACAGAATAATACTGCAATGGACAAGTTTTCTTCTCTGCTACACCATTTGTTCAGAAGGCACATTATGGTTTAGTGCTTGCATTAATTCAGCTTGTTAAGATGAATGATTATGATGTCAGTGCTATGAATACTGTATAATTTCTCTTTTAACAACTGGTATCTTTTTTACATCTAGGAAACTACACAAATGCACAAACACACTCCTATGTAGCTACCTGAAAAGTACACTAATAATTTGCAACATCAAGCATACTAAAAGTAAGAAAAGTTAAACCATGATCTGTTTGGTTAACTTGTACAATCACAGAATTTTAATGTCACAATCACAAATATTCTATCAAATTGACCCTGATAGTCCTGTCAGTTTGTTCCATGCCCTGAAAGGCCTTAAGGCTGGACAGTGAGGGACTGTCAGAAAGATGCCTGCTCTACCTGTTACTGAGTTCAGCCGGAATGTAACAAATAAGGCAGGAGAAGGAAAGGCAAGTAGATGGCTAAAATGTCAAAAACGTCCCTAAGTCTGTCCCACAAGAACCTTTTGTGATGCAAACCAAATTGTTTGAAAATAAATTTTCAGTTTCCCATAGGTGGCTTCTAATGGAGTAGTCACCAATTTTTTTTCATGTATCCAAACTAAAAGCCTCAGGATAGGACTTGAATAACTGCCCCATTTCACAGCTGTCACTAAAATAATTGAGATCTATGCTTCAAATACATATGAGGAAAGATACTTTGGAAAAAAACAAACAAACAAAACAACAGAGCAGAAGAATCTGAAAATACACACTGAGAAAAACCTCTAGTGAGCCTTTCCACTGCATCTCAGTCATCAACTATACAACCAGTCCTAACACCTATTCATGGAACTTCCTTCCTCCAGATCAACAGCTCACCCTGAAGCCATGAGCTCCATGCAAAACACAAGGTAATTAACCCTGCCTTCAGTGCTGTGTTGAACCAGTTTATAAAATAACTCTGATATCATATTTTAAACAGTGACAGTAAGACAACATCTAATGTTTACTAAATGGGTCCTATTATTCTGCACAATAAGGCAGTAGCAGTTCTAGGAGTGAGGAAACCCTACATAACAGCACATTTAAATATCTGCATCATAATAGATGAACTCAATAGGAAACATTAGAATTTTATAGCATTTGACCATTTTTTCTTAACCATTAAAACTTAGTATTTATGTAGTAGTTTTGGGCAATTTTGTACTAAACTAAATCTTTACTGGATATAGTGGTTATGATCCCATTAGGAGTAACAACAATGTATGTTTCAATTTAGATATTTTAGTTAAAAGAAAAGTTTAATTAAAAAATTTCCCAGGAATGCCAACATACTTACTTATAAATACTTTTACAAGAAGATGTACTGTAATATTACCTTCAATAAAAGACAAAGTTTTAGTAGATTATGGAAGAAGATCACTATATAGCTTACACTAAATAACTAACTTTTTTCAATGTTAAGACAAATACAGATGGGAATATATACTTACATTCACACTGTATCACATCTAAATTAAACTGCTGAATTGCTCCCATGCTTATTTGTTTTAATTCACTGTCCAGTAGCATCTGCATTAGGGACATTGAAAGATGCTGGCAGGCTGACATGCAAGCTGTCTGGGCCACTTTTCCCTAGTAGAAAAAGCAACAAGTTTTACAATAGAAACAAATGATATGTCATTAAAGAACTGCTCATCTGATTGGATTTTAATATACATTCTAAGTCTTAATGATACAAAACTTAGATTAGAAGGAGAGATCACACTTCCTGTTATTTCTTTGACCTATTAGATTTGTTTCTATTAGATCAAACAGAGAATTAGATTAAATAGATGTTAAAGCAATTACTGATATTTCTTCCAGCAATCCAACAGTCTTCATGAATACAAGGACATTTCCAAAACAATGACAATTAAAGTTGCTGAAGCATATGAACAGCTTTGTGGATTTATTTAAATATTTTAACCCAAACAGAATGAAAGCAAGAACGCAATGAAAATCAACATGCAACATATTTTTAACAATAGCAAATTAAATAAATCCCCAACTCTACATAAACCAAAATGATTGCAATTGGTTGAGGCATTTCTTGTAAGAGCTTGTGCTAATTGTTGGTAGTTTAACTACTCAGATTCCATCTCAAAGTTCGCTGCTAAATTACTTTAAAAATTCATGCTTATCCATCATCTCAGGTGCTTAATAAATCAGTGCTGTCAGTGAACAACTACTTAGAAAATGAAATGTAGCCCTCTGCTGTACAAAATAGAAATAATTTCGCAATCACAGTCTAGCTGGCAATATTGCTCTCCCCATCATCTACATGTAATTGAGACAGTTTTCCCAACATGAGATCAAAAAACAAAACACAGAGTCAGACATTAATTTGAATAAATTATTCAAAATTTAGTACAGAAAAATTTAAAGATAACAAAATTCTGCCTTAAAGGTAAGAAAACCACTTGAGACCAGATACCAAACCAGATGGCACTGTTCTATTCACAGCACTGCCATCTCTTAAAACAGAGTGATCTTGGGTGTCAAATACAACTACAACAATCTCTGTAGATTAATGTACTGAAACCACTGCTTCCAACTGATGCGTGTGTTACAATGATATTGAAACAAAGGTAACAACATTAACACAAAAGAAATCATAGTAACATAACAGAGCTATTGGAACACACAGCACTATTGTTTTACTTCTATCCATCAGTACAGTGATGGCACCTGCTTCTCTAAAGTAATGGCTGCCCAGCTGTTTTCTGCAAACTCAGGTTGATCAATTCACTGTTGACTCCCAGAAATGCATATAAATAATGAACAACTATAATGGACTGTCCCAAAAAGTTTAGAAAGTTCTGCTCCAGCATCTGAAGAGCCATATCTTGTCCTTAATACATCAACTTGCTAAGATGAATTTTCATGTGCAGAAAATTTTCGTAACAGAAAGCAAATTTGGCCCCAAATATTTCACGCTTTAAAAATCCATTAGTTGTTAAAAGGTAATTAAAATATAATGAATACAACAGAAAGCCTTCAACCCTCCTCACATTCACACTGAAACATTAAATGGCTGTTGCTAATTCTTTCCTAGCATTAGGACACCTTGAACTGTAAGGAGCTTTTTATCTAAAATGACATGTCAGTTTCTTAATTGAAAATCTCAGAAAAGCAAATAACATATTTGAGCAAAATAGATGAACTGACAACAAAGAATGTAGGAAACAATACAAGAACAGCATGCTTAAAAGTCTCCCAAACCCAACAGCAATTATACTGGGAGACGTGCAGCTCTATTCCCCAAGCAGAACAATGTCAATATGAATGAAGGGGGTGGGGGGGAAGAAGAAAAAAAGAATAGGCAAAAAAGGAAGGAAAAAGGGAGGTGAGAAGGGGACTAAATGGGCCACAGTTCATGTAATTACAGTGTAGTGCATTTGAAATACTTAATGGAAATGTCATTTTGATTTAATGGAACAACTAGTGCATCTCTGTTTAATGTACTGCTCCATCAAATCAGCTCCATGTCCTATTTATGCTGCCACTGTAATGTAATAAAAGCTCAACCAGATTAATAGGTTGTCATGAAAAATTTTAACATTCAGTTCATTTCATATGGAAACAATGTGTACTCATCTGTTATCTTAATAAATGACAGAATTTTATATTTCTAACAAGCATATGTAGTTAGTTGTTACATTCTGGCAAATATCAATAGTACTGGAGCACAAGATAATGGTTACAACACAGAAATGACACAGCTAAAGCCACTCGGACTTCAAATAAGTATCAATACATGTACATTTAATGTTGGTTTTGAAGTTTCATAAATGGAAACATCCTAACATATAAACTATTTCCAACTATGTAACTTGAACTACAGGCTTATTGTTCAAATGACACATCAACAAATACTACAAGTTTACCATACACAGTAGATACTTACTAAAAACCACTTAATAGTCTCAAATTTAGAGAAAAAATGAAGCTACACATATTTATCAAAATGCTGAATTTTAACTAAGAGAAATGTGAACTATACGATGTTATCCTCTTCAAAATTCAGTGCTTCCCGGTTCAAATTACACTGGATGTATGATACCCAGAAAAGAATAAAATTAACATTTGTGTTTGAAAAATAGAATCTAGTTAAAAATTCATCTCCAAATTTCCAACATCTATTGCACCATCAATTCCTTGCCAAATTTTCATAAAGTATTTTGAAGAGGAAATACAAGGATTTGTGAACATAGCAATAACATTTATTTTTCAGGATTGAACAAATATCAACTAATTTTAAAACAGTCTTGATGTTTGGGGTTTTTTGCCTTCTAAAATTACTATTATTATTTAAGGGGGTGGGGGTGGCCATGGTTATCTAGCAATTAAATACCTATATTCAACAGCATGCAGAGATTCAGCAGGCTTCTCACATTTGCCCCAGTTGCCACCCATTTGGAGACACTACTATTGTCTCTGCTGTGCCTATGCTAATTGCTCCTATCTACAAAACCTATTCTTCCACTCAATCAGTGTAAAGTTTAGGAAACAAGGACCCTATTCTATACTCAAAAACACCTGCTAACAGTGTTAAAGGCAACTGTTTTTTCACCCAGCCTCCACATTTTGCTGAAATACAAGTTTGTAAAAAGAGAAAACCCTTAGACAAACTTCTTATATTTCAAAGGAGCTTGTAAAGAGAATCTGCTGACATATTAAATCCTTTTTTATAGGACCCAAAAGCTTTTCTCCTAAGAACAATTGTAGTAAAGAGACATTTGGCTCCTAGGAAATTCCCAAAGGGTCAGCCATATGCATCCTTCCACGGCACCTTCGCGGTGCTGCTTTCTAAAGCCCATGCTAGCTGTCTCAAAAGCAGCTTTCATCATTCACTATGGTGTCAGTCAATATGATTTATGGACTGCATTCAACAAAGTCAAAGCATATAGAATGAGAAATATGACTACAATCTGCTAATTTGTTTTGTATTGAGCCACTTAGGAGTCAAAGACCTGATGTCAGGCTGAGACCCGCAACACAATTAACCAGCCAGTGACAGATTCATCCATCCTCCCTGCCAGGCTGTGCCAATCAAAGACAGCATGAAGCAGCAGTTGGAGAACTCAGTAAGAAAACCCATTCTCTAAGTAGCCTGTGGAGGCTGTTGATTGACAGTTTTTGAATATAGCTGCAGAAAACCACCACCCCTTCACCCTCACTGCAAGCTGTGAAATTAGGCTTTTGCTGCCAATCACAGAAACAATAAAATAACACAAACTGCCATCCTCAGCATAAAAAGAAAATAAAAAACTTAGCCATTAAATCTAAGATGCTAAGGTGAAGAATTAATTTAGCAATATGAAATAACATAATGTTACTCCTCTGAAAATGCAAACAAATTAAACATACAAATTTTATCACTCAAGGTTAAAAACTCCAACTTTTGATCTATTGATAGAATACAAGTATACTAAAAACATGAATGGAATTTTTAAGAATCAATTTTACTTCCAGTCTCTGCCCCAAATGTTACCAAAACAATTAAAAATACCTAAGTGAAAGTAATTTGCAACAGTCTCTTTTCAATGGCCACTCTTTTCCAACTTTGTATTGACAAGGCACATATCTAGAATAAAATTTCAGCTAATTCTAAACTTAGATTACAACTTCTTACATATAGACCCACATAATTTCAAGTCAACTGATGTGGAAATACAAGGAAATATTTTTCTCTAAATCTTCAAGACAAAACTAAAAAAGGTAGTTTCTTAATAACAAATTCAATCATCCATTTTATTTCATGAGATTAATGGCTGTATAATGAAACTTTAATTTGCTTTTTGATTCAAAGCATCTAGTGGGAATATAAACTGCAAGACTAACTTAAAATGGGACATAAACATAATCAAATTCTTGTGAATTCAGAAAACAGAACCATTAAAAACTGCATGACTTTCCAATTATAACCTTCCCAAAGCCACACAGCTTCTGTGTTCTACACTGCTGCTAGCCCTCAGACATGAAATAACCAGCAGCCTGAGACCTATACAATACTAACAGGAAACATTCTACACAAAACACGAGCTCATGACACCTATTAGCTTGACAGTTCACCAGCACACTGAGTATCCAGATGATGGAAGTGTTGATTGGAATGAACCACCATTGTCTTCTACTTGGAGCACTGCTGCCAACACTACTTCAGGTCCACAGACTTTTTTTCCTTTGGCCCCTCCAAGTAGCAGAGGATGGGAATTCAGGAGCCTCCCTGTGCAATCTCCTTCAACACCCCACTACTCTCTTTAAGCACACCTTCCCTCTAATATCAAAGCTCCACTTCCCAAGCTTCAACCTGTAACCACAGCTACATCTGAATTTGTCAGTCCAACCAAGAAGTTTGGCTCCACCAGTTTTGTATTTGTTCTTCAAGAAGTTGTAGGCTGCCACTGGATCTCTCCTCAGCCTTCTCTTTAACAGACTATATATTCCACCTCCCTACACCTCCACTAATAACTTGTGCTCTAGGCTCTGAACAACTTGGGAGCCCACTGCTAGATTCATTCTGCAGGTTTTAATAACTTAGTAATATTAACCTCATCACTTTCATTATCATGACAATGTTTATGCCATATGAAAAAAAATTACAATGTGAAAATAATCAGTGGAGAAGAGAATTCTTAAATTCATCAGCTTCTTTAAAAAAAACTGGAAAAGCAAATGAAGAACACCAGTACACACATTCCCCTGACCCCAGACAAATGTAGCAGAGGAACGGTAGAACTTTCACTGATTCTTTATTCAGCTACACCTAATTCTGTATGCATGCCTCATGGCTGTATTTTGATACCTGACCTCTCTTTCAAGAGGTCTCAGTCTCTAAATAACCTCATTTGGGATGCAAGGCACACCCCATCAACCTTCTGCAAGGTTTTTAGGACTCCTGCTGTCTGTCCCAGTGTATGAAAGCCCAATGTTAGTCATTAACTTGATCCCTGCATGCATCCACACAAGGTACACAGCAAGTTATCAGCAAAACAGAAAGGGTCTTTTTATTAAATGATTAAAAATTGAAGCAATAAGCCTGCAGGCAGTTCATAGTTTTTCTGTTCACATGCTTTTTCTTCATCTTGCATCTACTTACCGACATAGCTGCATGGTCATTGTTGTTATGCTGAGAAGGAAACCAGTAAGGCAGTCAAAACAAAAAAATTAAGATGTACTGTCAACTTCAAAAAAAAAAAGAATAAAAAATTGGTAGCAATAAAAGATAAGAAAAAGTGTACAAAAAGAACAATTATAACTACATAATAGTATTTTTTTAAACCTCTGAACTTATATAGTATTTTGTTGAAGTGTAACAAAGAGATTATAACTTAAATAATACTAATTTGGCGATTATATGTTTTTCTGTAATAAGGAACTGTATGCCAAAATATCAAACTTCAAAGTGTCTGTTGAAATGCCTTTCCAGAACGTTTCATTACAAGCAAGAATACATTTCAAAAGTCTTCGGTTAAAAAATAAATGCCATGTTTACCATTATGGCTTACAGAGGCTATCTGTATGCTATTAACATATTTTGTTCAAGCAAGATTTAAAATGGCTCAGGATAGTAAGAATCTAAATATAACATGACCCAATAATAAATTTTAACATAAAACTTATGGCTGTGTAACTGTAGGGTTGAAGAAAGCTGTTTTCTTTCCCAAAATTGCTTCTTAAGTACAGTAAACAAACACAGAGGAGAAAACTAACATGCAAAACTTGAGAGGGAAAAAAAGCTTTGGAGACACAAGACATTTCCAGTGATGCAACAGAGATATCAGACCCCAACTAATTTATGTCACTTTGTGTGCAGATTCAGTACAGTTCATGATCTACCTGATTTAGAGTTCTAATGTTCTAATATTCCAATGAAAATAATACAAATTACAAAACCAAGATATACAATGTAAGATGCATTTTTGAAAAGTTATGTCTACATTGGTACAGAAACACTTCAGTACAGCCCCACAAAAAAGCACAAAGGGAGACACATCCCTGTGCATTTACACACAGCTTATACATACAGCAAAAATAAAACAAGATTCTAATGAGAGGAACCCACTGACTGCAACAAAAAAATTGTTAAAGAACATATTATAACACTTCTACAGGCAGACTAGCATTTGAAACAATACCAAATAGAAAGTCAGTGACCCTGGAGTGTGACAACAAAGAACTACTGTGGCCAACTAGGGTCCCCAGTCCTAGCCCAATGCCTTCTAACACAATTGGGTACGTAAAGGCAGAAGAGACCCCTCTACTTGTTCCACTCTCTTCCTTACTAAAACTATGGCCAGTGTGCTAGGGATTTGTTCTTTGACTGCTAATTACAGAAAAGGTTCTGATAAACTATTTTGACTAGTGGAGTGTTTCTGCCAGCCATACAAAAATTACTATGGAAATGACACTATGACATTATTGGAATAATTCCGTAATGAAAATTAATTCTAAAAGTATTCCAAACCTTAATTACAGCATGTGAAGAATCTAGCTCAGTTTATCACTCCAAAGCACTTATTGTTTAACGAGTTATAGAACCCGATTCTGGGCTAATTTTGGAAAATACTTTTACTATAAATTTTCTCTTGACGAAAATAACTTATTAGTACAAATCTAACTAGAATCCCCATAGTGTGCACACATTTTCTTATAAACTCCACAGGTCACACACAACATTCACAGGACCGTATATTTCTACAACTGGCCAAGATAGGACAGGGAACAAGATGCAGGATAAGTAAAAATTACAAGAAACCTCTTGCCACAGCAGGCTACTTGTCCATACAGTGCTACATCCTGCCTGTTACCTGACCAGAGTCTGAAATTCCAGAATAAACTCTCTACAGAAATTAGCTTCCTCCAAAGGCTGACTTGTACCCCCAGGCACATAATTCTATACCTTCCACACTTCTTAATTCGGAATGTCACAGCTGCTTCTTTGCGTTCCCTTAACACATTACTTCATTTTGTCTGTGGCTCATTTCCGAACAGCCATTTAGCAGCACATTCATGACAGACTTCTGTACATCCTGCTCTACAAACTTCACATCCCTTAACTGCCATATGCATATGGCCACTGAGGAGCAGTGCCATTTGTTCACACTGCTTTGTATACTAAGTTACAATGAATTACACTATCTAACAAACTTGCTATTCTTTATCAAAAAACGCTCCACTGATTTGGCACAGAAGCATATGCCTCACATGACACATTCACATCAGTATCACATGATACAGTTGGAGTGGCCTTTGTCTTTGAGTCAGTTAAAAGAACAGGAGACAGAAGAATCACAGCCTCTGTGTAATATTGGGAAGACAAGATCAGCCTGCTATGCCAGCAACTTCAACATCTTGCTGTACACATAAAGGAATTTTTTCTTTCAGTCTGAAGCCTCAAAACATTCTATGCATTGAGGACTTATTCTTTCTAAGCCTTGCAGGTGGGCAAAGTACTCAGACATCAGTGTGACTGTAACAACCAAGGACAAGCTGATAAAAAGCAGATGTAGCTTGAATTACTTACTGAAGTTACTCCAGAACTATAAAGCTATAAACCATTATGATGGTAAGCCAAACTAGAAATAGTCTTTTTTATCTGAAAGTAAGGGGAAATCAGACAACAGAACATAACAATTCATACATAAAACAGGTTAACAGTACCCTTTTTCCTGGGACAAAATAACACAGGATATTTGAATATGAGCAAGAATTCATTCAATGAAGCTCTGTTAACTAGAATCCAACAACTTCTTATGATCAAAAATATTTAGCTAAAAACCTTGGAGAATACAAGACCTCCACAATCTTATGCACAAATGTAGGATTTACACCAATTCTGCTTTTTTTGAACCAATGCATGCGCACACAAAACCAACATGGTATACCAAAAAGGCTCTAGAAAATTGCATGAGTTCTTACACTATTTGTAAATTAGTTGCTGGTAACAATATTTAGACTAAAGTATTTGAAAGTATTTTCTAAATATTCTGATAGGTAAGCTCCACCAACATACTGATATACATTTGACAATATTTCTGTGCTGAGAAAAACTTAAAAATACATCTGTCAGCATGTGCACAAATCAAAAGCCAGAACCTTTTGTTCAAACCTTACTGTTTTTAAATAAAATTATGATCAAATAGTTCGAAATGAAACTTAATTTTGAATACTTACAGGTAAATGAGTAAAAACTTGAAACGTGCTTCTTAAAAAGTTAATTAGGTCCATTAAGTATCCACTGGCTCTTCCATCTGACTCAGACATTGTCCAATCATAATCAGCAATCTGAATAAATTCATCTATTTTTTGGTTAAGTTTTGTATATATTTCTCCTTCTGCAGCATGCCTTGCATCCTGAAAAAAAAGTGTGCAATGCTTGTCAGAATTCTAAAAATATTATTAAATGCAGATAAAAGTATATCCATCAACAAAACTGAAGTCTTGTGTTTTTCTTAGATTAAAAAATATTCTATTGACATTGGTGCTTTAATATCTGTCTTACATCTGAGGCTGTGGTTTTTACAACACTCCCATAATGCATACGATGAGTGTTCATAACACTGTGTTTACAGAATAAACAACAGTTTTCAGACAAATTAAGTTAATTTGAAAACAAAACAATTTGTTTACTTTCTTCACAACAACTACCTTTAATTCTGCCTTACAAATTTATCAACCCTGACACAAAGTCATTTGTCTTTTATGGACAGAGGTCAAGCAATCATGTGATTTTTATGCAATTATTGTCTTAAAGCTGCACATCTGAAGAATACTCATAATTTTTCATCCTCCTTTAAAATATCCTGATCATCACATACTGTGATGCAGACCACTCCCCTACTTGCTCCTACTTTTGTTCTGCCACACCCTGGATTCCACCTTTTGGAACAGCAAATCCTGCATTTAGTGTGAGCTGAGTTTACAACGCTGTCTTTGCCTCGTTTGTACAGGGGACATCCTCAGAGATCCAACAGGATCTAGGAGCAGGTGCTTGTGTGTGTCCTGCTGGAAAGTTGTGCTTTTGCCAGCCTGGAGTTTAAAGATATTGAGATCTTTCTAATCTGGGCTCAATATAAAATTTTCTTAACTGATACGGAGAAATAATTCAAGTAAGACATCTGATTTAAACCATATGGATCAGTTGCTTAAGGTTTTTAGAGGGTAAAAATGGCCTGGATACACTGAGGTAACCAAAAAGCAGATGAAACTCCCATCGCTACTTTCCTCCAGAAGAAAGCAAACCAAAAAACATGGCATTTGAGAAAAGCATAAATAAGAAATACAGAAAGAAAAAATAAAAATTTATGAGCTTAAAGGTGTCTTCACATTAAGTGTGCCAAATTTAGTCTCCAATCAGGCCCTAGGCTGAGAGGCACTCCAGGAGTAAACATGAAAGTATGCGGCCCTGCCATAAATAAATATCAAAGTATGATTCCCTAAAAATAGCTTTTTTACTGACAAATCAACTTGAGAAAGGCTCCACTGAACAGCTCTCCAAATCCAACATGCAAGAATCTGGCAACCTGCCATCATGTCAAAGGAGTATGTGGATATCCACAATTTTGTAGATGGCAATGACTAAGAAAGTTTCAATTAAAGTCAAGTCTACATATAAAGTTTCTGATTAACAACAAAACCTCAGCTGCAACAATTTATACTGGTGGGACTTGATGTATCTGCCTAGGCTTAGAGCAAAATTTCTAAAATTTTTTTTTTGTTTAGGTTTGGATTTTTTTTTTAATTTTAAATCTAAGTCATTCATGGAGTGGTCATATCACCTTTAACAATTAAAATGATTTTCTGGTAATGGCAAGACTAGTCCTTCTGGTTTTGTCTTGCATTAAAAAAATACAGTGTAGACGTAAAAGCTCATCTCATGGAATGTGAACCTGACCAATGCTGCTAATAAAAGGAGATTTTTGACCACTCTGAAAGAATGGAGGTGACACAATTTGCCACTAGGAGATGAATTTAATAACAGTAGAACATACCAAACTCTGTGAGGGCACAGCTGGGGAACTGTGAGCAGTTTTTCATTACAATAGAAAGGGGAAGAAAGAGGGATTAACAAGAAAAGAATTTTCCACTATAATTGGAGAACATTGCGCTAACAAGATCTCCAGGCAAGTAGACAGGAGAGAAACCACACACACAAAAAAGCCCTTCTGCTTGTCAGCATTTGTCCCCTACTTCTCCAAAGTGCAAACTCACTAAGAACAGACACAGTATTGGATCTCTCCAACAGAACTTAGTTTGTAGGAGTGTTAAACATAACTGCTAAACAGCATAAGCAACCTACAAAGAATGTAACTAAACTTGCAAATGCACTTATTAAATGAAATTCAAGGATAAAGAATATCTCACTTCTTACTGAAATCAAAGACTATGGCTGTATTGAGTGGTTTTGAATGCATGTTTGATTGGTAAAAAGATAATTAATTACCCTTAGAGGAAAATAGCTATAGATACACAAATTCTAAGACACAACAAGCAAACTAGACACCCTAGACCAAAATTAGTAAAACTGCTGAGAGGGCAATGGTAGTCAAGTATGGTTGCTAGGCCACAACCTTTCTGTTTTGCCTTATGCACTAATCCTTAGCAAAACAAGCAACAGCTAATGGGAGAATCGTTAGCTATCAACTGGAAATATGAAGTGTCTTGCAATTATCCCACCTCACCCACCTTTTAACATCTGTGCCAGAGGGTATATTACAGTAGGATAGGCCACATATTGCATCAAGAGATAAAATGAATTGCAGAAAACAGAACTCTCTCAATAGGATTAATTCTCTTTATCCCATAAATACAAGAAATCATTCTCCTTTGTTTCAGTGTGCATGAAAAAAATGCCAAATACCTAAAGTTCAAGTTGCAGCTGCTGTAGAATCCCTGATGACTTTTACTTTTGTTTTGTGGCTTAAATTACAAAAATATCCTAGAATCATTTTAGTTCAAGCACTAGTTGCTAATACTTCTTTAATACCAATACTTACGCCCTGTGAAAATGCATCACAAAATAATTCGATTGTAGAATAAAAAATATAAACATTTTAGATCAAGGTAGCTGTTTTGCTTGATTCCATTAGGAAAAAGGGAGAAGTTACACAAACTGGAGCTTAATCTAGTAAAAGCTTCTGGTGAAGTTAAGCTTTGTCTGCCATTTCACAACTTAGTAAAAAACGCACTTGAAAGATAATATTGAGGTTTCTCACATACTGACATATTCCAGATCATACTAATAACACAAAAATCCACTGTTTAGCTGCTCAGTGTTACAACTGAATGCTTAAGAGCTCACAATTATTTTAGAGACAAAGATGAGAAGACAAGCAGCTTTGCTCTCACCCTTGTTTTAAAATGCTTAATTTACATAACTTTTCAGACACAGTCATATAGTGGATGAGATATACCATACCTTAAATGTAGAAAGTCCATAAAGTCTTGCAGTGTGAACAGTCAATTGTGAAATATTTGTAATGTTAGATATAAAATCCTCAAGGTATTTACAGGCTTGCTCCAAGTGTGTTGTGTTTATGATGATTTGAACAAGCTACAAGAAACAAAAAATTCTTGTAAATATCTTTTTATATCACCTATTGTCATGTAATTTTGTAAATGGTTACCTCTTTCAGGAACAATGCTACTAGAAATTCATTTCAGTATTTCAGGTTACCACCTCTTTCCTGTTAGTTTTCAAGTTTGCTTTCAAACACCACTAAGGAGTAATGACGTAGCTTAAATACAAATTACGCCATTTCAAAAACAAAGACTTCAGACACCTACCCAGTGAAATAAATCCAACTGATAGTTTAGAATTAAAAAAGGGAAAATAAAGGAAAATATATTGCTGAAATAAAATCACTAATTTGAGCCATTTGGTTTTTTTAAATTTACTGCTCTTAAAAAGTCATAACACTGTCTACAGAATGATGCATTCAAGTATATCTTGTATCCCATTCCAGTCTATCTTTTATAGAAAGAAACTCAACATTAGTGGTACTAACTGCTAGACAGAACACACAAATCATGCTCTGCATGTAAACAAAAGTGTAAATGTCTTTGGCTTATTTCTGGCAACTCTCAGTTTATCATAAAAAACACAAAATTCTTTCATTGCCATGTCTCTCTCAAAAGGCATCCCTGGGCCCAGCTAGACCCAACACTGTATTGTTCTTATGTATGCGACACATATTGATGCTTTTTATACTTATTTTCATTTTTAATTGTTAAACAAACACTACTTGATTTTCTCATACTGTGGTGTCAGTATCTCTGTATCTACATTTACAAAAACAGTTTTAGCATGGATTGTTTTAAAACCCATAGTTTTGAATATGTGTTTCAAAACTTACCTCTGTTAAACCTATATGAGGTTTTTTAATTAGGTTCTGTAAACAACTACTTAGAGTTCTTGTAAGCAGCAAATTTGTAGATTTTCTGAGCATATCATCTATTTCTGTTGAACTGAGAAAAAAATATTTTTATAATTATGCTGTACTTAGCAATACTTCAATAGCAATACTTAATAATTTTTAATTTTTTCACTGTCAAGGGAACTTCCAACCTTAAGAATTCTCTATGTGCATTTAAATTCTGGTTGCTCCAAGTTTTCTGTGGTCTAGCAGACAGAACACCTCTTTCACCTCCCAAATTATCCATTAACTGCAATTCAACACTGAAGCAAAATCTGTTATTTTTAGATTTTGGACATGTTTATTGACACAGATGTTAGTAAAGAGTAATTTGTGGGTTTTAATGAGTTACTAAGGAGGTCAACATGTGCTCATTAGTACGTGTAAATTATAAACAGTATCAATTAAGAATGTGTGAAAGGGAGTAATTTACATCTTTAACAGTGCAGAAGTGAGTGACAAGGCCACAAATACCTTCCAGATTTCAGATCTCCGAATTCTATTTTATCCAATTAAAACTAAGCTTTTGAAGGGCAGAAGAGGAATGGAAATGGATGAATTGTGAATTGTGTTTTCCCTCAGAAAAAGGGGGGGATAGGAGAGGGAATAAACACGCAGACAGCACATTTTTTTTGCAGGAGAAATCATTGCTAAGGAAACTCAAAGGATTGAGTAATGAAACACTAGGAAGTAATCAGGGATGCTAAACAATTACTTCTGAAATGGTCAGTATCAAAGTATTCTTTTCAATCTTTACATGCTTTGTTAAATAAATAAATTCTCTAGATTATTCAAACTGGTCAATACTGTTTAAAGAACCCCAGCAGTGTTTTAAACTGTTTACCCCATCAAGCTAAGCTCACCAATGCACATATTGTATAGTATATACATATATTATATAGTATATACATATCCACATATGGATAAATACATGCTACAGCATTGGGAATCATAGACTAAATATATATGAAGAATTACATATGTAAATTATGAAACAAGCACAGCAAGTAAGTACACAAGAAAGTGTATTTTCATTTTAGAATATATATTTTTCTGTCGCCTGAAAGTTACAAGCTACTTTACAGCTGCACTCCTGACAGTTCAAGCTTACCTGCGGTGAAGTGACTCCGAAAACTTAAGGCTCGCATAAATAAATTCCTTCACCTGCATGTAAATCTGAGGCACTGACTGAGACATTGGAAGCTTCTTTGGAAAGGATTGCTGAGGAAATAAGAGATCATACTGATTCTAACAAGACCTTGGTACTAAACACAACATCTAGAAAGCCATTTAACATTATGAACATTTAAATCTATCTAAACCTTTTCTGATTTCCGTCAAATACAAAGCTGCACATGTTGAGATGACTTCTACATCTGTTTAAATAGCTTATAAACAGAAGAGAATTTTATCACTTCAAATTACAATAAAGTTTGGAGATTTTATGTAGTTTAAGATGCACCTGCAGAAAGCAATTCACAAATACACACTAAAAAACAGGTCTCAAACTGCTTTTAATCTGAATGAATAATATAGATGTAAACGGGATAAGAGGTTCAAAAATACAAACTTTTACAAACAAAACAAAGCAAAAAAAGCTTGAGAAGTTCAACACTTCTGGGATTCTCAAAGTAGTTTGAGAATGCTTAGACTATTTTTAAAGTTCACAAAACCAAGGCAGTTTGAATTATTTTCAGGAATTTGGATTAACATGTGGGAAATAGTAATATGTTTATAATAATAAAATCATGCTTCTTACTTGAATTTTAAAGCTGATACTGTATTTGGGAGAACAAAAGTGAATAAATTCACTTAAATTTACACAGACTAAATAGGTATTTCTGCACTGAACATATAATTTTTGCCATTTACAAAAAAATTATTTTTCTGTTTATGACTAATGCATGAGAAAAATAATCAACACCTGGTAGCGTCCATGAATAATTCAATTTCTCTTTAGGAAAAAAGCATCCATCAACAACAGCCAAAGCTTTGCAGTAATCATACATATATATATGTATAGCAGATAAAACTATTTAGTAGAAAATAAAAATTTCTGCATTTATTAGGAAAATATGCCATGCTAAACAGTATCCAGGGTATAGTATACTTCCAATACTGTAAGGGATTTCCATTCTATTTAACTTATTTTCGTACCATAATGGCTAAGTAATTTAATGTGATTTGATGGAGGAATGCACCCAGCAAAAATCAGCATAAAAACCTCCTTTAATTTTTCATCTTCATTGCAACACCGTATTAAT
>NW_005054300.1:7852349-7890960 GCF_000277835.1 Geospiza fortis | reverse complement strand
TTCACTTTTGCAGGTATCTGTAGCAATGGATCTTGTATAAAACAGCTTCCCCCTACAGCAGCTACTCCCACTGCCATGTGGTTCTTAGACTTAGTGCTCCTCTACAGATTCCATCATGAGTCTCTTATTTCTTCAGTGGTATTTCTAAAATCATACTTGAACAGCAGAACAGGTTTCATCACCTTTCTGTGAACAGAATCTGTAGTGAAAGAATGGCTGAGGCTACAAAAGCACATCCTACTGCAGTGCTATTACAGCAGAATTATTCACAGTCCCTTCATGTTTATTTTGCCCCACATGCTCAAACGCAAATATTTAAATTTAAAAGTGAAACGCAGAAATCGTTGTCTCTAACCAATCTCTATTTTACATGTATTTTTGCAATACAACAGCATATACTGAGTAATTAAACACAAGTTGCAACAAAATTTAGCTAAAGACATTGCATTATAATTACATAAGGACTTTATCAATTAAAGTCTATTATTCATTTGTTTACAAAACAATGGGTTTCATTATTCACTCAAACATCTGAGCAAATGACTCAATCTTTCATTTTCATATTTACTTATGACTAGATAATTACACACAGAGAAGGTGATTAAGCCTCTTAATAGACCTAGCTTTTCAAATTTTAATTGTTTTTAAATTATAGAAATCATTACTGTCCCCAGTGTCTTCAACTGGATTTCCACAAACTTTAATAACATAAAAGTTTCCCTTACCTTATCAAGTTCTGGATCTTGAAAAGGAAATTTGCTTATAACAATTCTGTATTCCTCTTCATTTGCTACAGGGATAGGGCTGTAGTTGTCTGCTTCAAAAATATCCCTGGTGAATAAGTGAAAAAATTCGGACATGTAACTTATAGTATTTTCTAGTGTAAAAATGTGTAAATAAATATAAATTTTACCACCACACTTAGGTCTGCATCTTCAAAATTTTTTAAGAACTTTACACATCCCAAAGTATTTTTGATTACTTTGGAAATACTTCACATATCTAAACTCTTTACAGTATGTCTAATCATAGAGGAAAAAAATACCCAAAAGAGTTTCCATATGTGCTTAATACAGCAAAGGAACCTTAGAGCAATTAATCCACTCCAGAATAAACCATAATATACCTACTGATTAAGGAAACCTGCACTTTTCCTACACTAAAGCTGATATTCAGAGTGTCTCACTTGGGCACCAGAGCTACATATGATCAACGGAGATGACTGAGAGAACTTCAAACAGGATATTGTCAGAGCATTGTTTGGGCACCCCCTGCACTTCTGTACTAGTCAAATGTCTATAAGAGGAGCACAGGGAACTGGAGAACCTTAAGTGGTCAATATAATAGGAAGGTTTTCTGTAATAAAACATTTTATAGCAAACAATTTCTGCACATTGAGACATCACACCCTATCTGCAAGTAGGCTTTGGAGTCCAGTCTCAGGCTGATGTATTCCTGGGTTTAGATTTTTTTCAATCAAATGATCCCAAGGAAGTGGTGGAAAACATCCTTCATTAAAAAAAAACCATGAAGACATAGTGGCAATGTCAGTAGTTTGTCAGGCAGATATGCATATCAGCCAACAGTAGATACTAAGACAACCTAAATCAGGAAACTAAAGCCCTACCGCAATAACCTGGAATTATCAGATTCCTAAAGAAGAGAAACAGATGTCTCTCTCCTGCTTGTTTCAGTGATAATGTCCCTTTGGAGACCTTTCCTCTCTCCATTAACTATAGAAGCAGTATTTGATCTCTCTTCCTCTAATTAGTAGTCACATGTGATGAATATCTCAGTCCTAGCCAACCTGAAATTCATACACAACACTTGAGTTCACAAATTTTTTCTGAATTACATAATAAAAACTTGAGCTCAGACAAAAACAATAAATGCAATACAAAAGGCACAACTGTTTTGATATACTAACCTGAACAATCCAGACCACTTTTTAAGAAGTGTTTCGTTGTATTGGTCTCTAATTTCAAATAAAAGATCAAATAGTCGGTTCACAGGAAAACCATAGCCCTGAAGGATGAAAATGAAGAGGGGATAGTCCAAGAACCAATATATTCAATTCCTATCACAACACTTCAGAAGTCTGAGGTAAGACTTACATTCAATCTTATCATCTCTATAACACAAATTATAGTAATTTTACACACTACTACATATTGATTTATTAAAATTTTACCAAAGTATTTATCCTATGCATTGGAAAATTTGCCCCATTGCTCCTTGTTTGTTAAAAACTGCAAGAATACTTTCCAATGATGTTCACTTAGTCTTTCAGCTAAAGAGTTAATGACAACTGGATTGCTATTCTTTTTAATGATGAGAAGTAAAGTATTTTTAAAAGACAAGAGCATACACAAATTACAAAACTAACACTAATTTTGCCCAGATATGAATAACTGATGCTTGCTGGATAGCCCAGAACACATATGTTCAGTTCATAATACTGAAAATGAGGACCTAAGGCAAGAAATAAATTTTTTTAATATTACTGTGAAATTTTGGGTTTGATTGGTATATATGATTCATGAAAACACAAACATTGCACTCACCTAAAGTTAAAATCTGACTACAAGAATTTCAAGTATATTAATAATACCTGATTATTAATATAAATATTAATAAAGTATGTACCTGCAAAGTATCAGCAAATACTACAATGAGATTCTTCAGCTCCAGAACAAGGTCAGGATCATTGCAATATGACTGCAAGTGAGAAATTCTGGTTTTATTAAAAGGATTTAAAATATGGGACATACATTTTCAAAGAACAGTATCACAGGTTAAACTCTCCAGCCTTAGTGAAAAACAATTTAGACTTGTTCGTCTTTACTTAGTCCAGCTACACAAAAGTATTTGTTAAATTTTTATATAACTATCAATGGTGTAAAAGTTCAGAAAAAGTCAACTAAAATATGAGATTCAGTAAGTACCAGCATGGTGTACTGAGACTGCAAATCAACAAATTACATTTATTTTAGTGGAACATAAGCACACTTGGTGGAATCAGTACCAGAGAGGTTTCACAGGACATTCTTTTGATCACCAAGCTTGGGTCTAACCAATGCTGTGCCACCTAAGACAGTTTTATCCAGCTGTATGGCTAAAACTTAATAAAATATTTTCTAAACAATTTCAAATTTAAATTGGATGATAAAAGGTCAAGACATTAGGTTATTTACTAGATGACTGAAACTCAAATTTGATTTTCAGAGGAGTAGAGTCATACAACTAAGGCTTTCACCTCAGCTTCACTATTTGAAATACTGGATAAAGTAAAAAAATTCTATTAAAATATTTTAAAGCTGCATGAGAATATAGTATTGGTTGAAGACAATATACACCTGTTTCACCTTTCTTGAAGTTTTGCTCTTGGCATACTTTATTAAAAGGAAGGGTATGGTTTATTTATCTAAATATTAGTCTTTAGTAGGATGATGTTAGAGAGATTCTGATCGAATTGGGTTTGATGGGAGTTATGCATATAGAGAAGAAATAGTGACCAAGAACATATCAAGACTTTGAAGAGTTCTTTAGAGGCTACATTACTTTCAACCTTAAAATTATCATATTCTTATATAGGTGTATAAATCCACATGGAGATAATTAACTAGCAAAGTATTTAGCTTTAAAAAATGCTGGATTAATATATCTCAATAATCCTCTCAAAAGAAGTAAAAAACTATGAGAACATCTCATGTACTACTAATGCTAATAAAAGTCCTATGATAACTATGGTTGCAATCTCAACTTTTTCCCCATTTTTCCCCAGGATATATGAAATATAAAATACTTCTTAAATTAAAGATCAATTTTAATAAAAATAAAAAACAACACTCATAAAGAAAATGCTGCTAGCAAATTCTCAAAAGGGAAAGATAAAGTTCTTGTATTTTTTCTGACAGGAAAAGTTACACCAATAGTAAACACTGAAGCAATTTATTATCAGTCAGTCTGAGTGAACAATGTGTATTCCACTGTTTTTTCACAGAGGAAAAAGAAAGAGCACCCAGCATCATTGCAGCTAAGGTAGGAATATAACTTTAGGAGACACACTTGAATGCACTGAAATACCCAAGTGATGCAAAATTTCTCTAATACCTCTACTTCAACATAAACATAACACGACTAGAGCATTGAAGAGAGAGCTGCAAGGATTTTGCTGGTGGAGTTTATTTTGGAAACACAGCATTTGGAATGATAATTAGGAACTATTTCCTGGTGGTGCTTTCAGTGCTGAACTATTCAATCTGATCTAATGAAGAGGTCAGTTGAGACTAATGAGGAAGGATTGCAATAATAACAGCAGATTAACTCTGCATATTCTAAACTGCTGGACTAAGAGAAGGTTTGGAAGACCCAGTGAGTTGTAAATCAGTGGAGGATTATGCAAATAGCCCATGGCTTCGGATCACAGCCTGATACTGTTGGGAAAAACAAAAGCTTGGCAGGCTCCCTCCCAAATCTGAGCAATTTTTAATCACAAGAAAAAGAAAACATGAGGTGTAATTTTTCACTTTGTTGCTATCCCAGTTTTAAATACACAGAGCTCTGAAGTAAGAGGATTTAAACTGTAATACAGATAAGGCTTCTCACTTACTGAATGTGTTCTAAGAACAGCAATGATCTTGGAAAGGGCCATGTTCCAGAGTTCATCAGTGTATGTCCTGGTTACCAATCCTTGGGTTACATGTAAAATGTGGTCTTCTACTACAAAGAAACTAGAACAAAATAATACTTAAATTATTAAGCTGTTTCTAACATTACATCAAACACTACCCTTCACACCCAAGTATAGCCAAAACCCTCCCCACTGGAGCAGTAACACTTCAGTAGGTTTGGTGTTGTGCTTCATCCAGAATGAAGGAAAAATGTGACAATTTTTTTTTCATGCCATCTGGAGCCCAGGCTGCTGGAGGGCCCTTGTAGGGCCTCCTGCTGGTAGGAGGATGTTCTTTCCTGCTCAGATCCTGCTATAACCACCCACATGATTTGTGCAGAAACTGAATCTTGCAGAAGAAAGTTCTTGGAAATAGGTGAACACAGGCTGAATTAATAATCAACACAGTAAAACTGAAATAAATTTTCATTTAGAAAACTTACCCTACAATTTGACTGAAGTATCTTCTATAGCCTTCTACTGTTTCATGCTTTCAATGAAAAAGAAAACAAGTTCAGGAACAAAAATACCACTAGGCATTAGCTTCAACTCAAATCAATGCAAAACTGAAAGTACTGATTACCATGCTTGACTGTGGTTGCAGAACTAATCTTGCTTGTTTCCTCCTTTGTTTTCTGTAGTAATTTTCAAATACTTCTCCATCACCCTAATAAAAGACATAAGTAGTCAAAAAAAGAATATTGACTCAGTGTGAAAAAAGGCCTTTCTTAATTTAAACATTGAATTATCTTAAACTAAGCACATATTTTGCATTTATTCCACATGTAGACCTCCAGCTGATACCAGCAAAGTTTTGCATGCATAAAATATACAGAATTTACCTTTTTCTGTAGAGAAGCTTACAGGCTGTACTGTAAATAGGAGTTCTGCTCACATGCCTACGTTTTGCTGAGCAACACCATGCATTTTAAACAGTATGTCCATTTTTAAACTACAACTTTCAGAGTATATTAATATTCATAGACAAGGCATATTGCCTATTACTGTATAATTGAAACTCATTGTCTCCTAAAGCATTTCTCTAGGTTATTCAAGAAAGTAACTGTATTATAAAGTTGTTACAAAAATGCTTCTGTGAATAAATGACACATCTGAACACTTAGGTGCATTAGTTTTGCCTGAAGAAAGACACACATGAGATTTACTGAATATTTGCTTATTCTCTTTGGATTTATAAAAAGTATGGACTTAGATTTTTTTTTTCTATCACGATCCTCATAAGTACAATACCTTCTGTGCTTAAAGATTATATTACGAGGAATTCAAGCGACATCCTCTTCATCTCATTAAGATGACCATTCAGTAGAAACCATCTGTCCATTTGAAATCAGTGGTACATTGACTCATCTATCTACCAAACCATATGCAATTTGTATGCAAGCAAAATAAAGCAGCTTAGCATTTTTAAGATTTGTTTTTGCTATATGAGCCTATTATTAGGCCACTGCTATTTAGAATTCCATTACTTGGTCTTCCAAAAAGTCTCCAAATTATTAGAGACATTTTATCCTACTGATACAGCATTACCTACCTAAGCTTTACAAGATATGAATTTAGTTAATAATGAATATTTAGTTAATAATGAATATTTAGGTATATTTAGAAATACTGCTAACCTAAGAAAGCCTAAAAGAGAGATTTTGCTTAAAAACAAAAAAAACCCACTTGAAACCAAGATGCAAATTTACTAACACTGTCTGCTGCAGCAGAACTTTACACAGTATGCTCCAATTCATACAAACATAATGATCTCAGATACAGCCATTCACCTCCAGCCCAAACATTCAGTGCAGTTTTTGGATTGTTGACTTCTACCTCCAGCATCAAATCTCTAGCCAGTCCTGACAAAAGCTTCTCAAGTGAAAAGGACTAGCTGTTCTTCTCAAATCCACACCACAAGTGGAGATGTAAAACATCTCATGATTATTTATAGACCACACTATACTATGCAGTCACAATTAACAATTCAAGCATAACAACTGTTTGAACCACACGGGCTGAAGCAATCAGCAGAATACACCAACAACCCTGATGGTTCCCTCACTGAATCAGCAAAACCTAGTCAAGATAAAATGTAAAAAAGCAATGCATTTGTTTTGCCCAGCTTCCAAAATTACATGTTTACATTAATTACTGATTACAGTTTCTAGCAACAGAAACAACAAATCAGTTCATGTTTTGTTATAAATTTTAGGTATATTGCTAATATATCAAATCCTATTTCACACCACTTGTTTTACACTGATACAGTGTTTTATAAAAAGGTAACATTACAAGCAAAAGGGGCAGGGGTATATTCACCAGAATTTATATATATAGCATCTCACATAATACATGGGTTAAAAACAGATCTTTATGTATATTTCTCATAAGTTTCTAGTGTAAAGAAAGGTTACGTGTCCATAAATATAGTCTATGTTTGGTATGTATGTATCTTTCTATCACTAGGTTGGAATCACAAGCTGTATAATACTCTGAGGTATATAAAAACTGTGCTTTCTTCTTCAATATGAAGCACCAGAGTAGAAAATTTCTGTCCTGTGTGAAACTAAAATGTTTTCAACAACTTTGTAGCAGAGACAGAATTCATTAAGAAAACAACACTTGTTGCAAGAGCCATCATCTGGTATCAACTCCCCTTCTTTGCCATCATCAAGTTCTCTAAACTCAACACAAGGTAAATGAGAAGGACTCCTAAAAGTTGCTAATGCACAACTCTAGATAATGCTATCACAGCTTATTAAGGAAATTATGCTGGCAGGAAATACAGAAATCTACATCAACAACCCTTTTTGATATCAGGGATCACTCCAAGTTGTTTTCTGTCTCTAGGAAATTTGGAATCTAAAAAACTTTCAGTGTAAACCCAAAAAGCATATCTTTGGATCAAGGGTGATTGGAACTTCAGGACCCTAGTCAAAGTGAAAAATATAATTATGTGTTACTTTTAAATGTCATCTGTCAGTTTTACTTCTTGTTCCTTTATTATACTAAAGGAAGAAGTAGCAGCTGTTTCAACTGGTATGCTTAGTTTTACAGATTCTTTTTACTGTGTTATTTCACACTGTTCTCTGTTAAAATAAACAGTCCACTCTTTCAATAGTTCTGTCAGCCTGTCTTTCTGTTCCTCCCAACTTTTCAGTGAGATGAACAATTAATGATGGTTTTGTTTGCAGTTTTTAATAATAAAAAAAAGTTCCAGTGAAATTACATTTTAAACAGTATTTCAATATGCAAGCTCTCATGTACCACAGCTGCAAGTATTCCATAAAAAGAAGACAACCCAGCTTGAATGCTTGAAAGCAGGTGCAGCTGAGACTGTAGGATTAGCAATACTTACAAGTACATCACCTATGTGTCACTGGTACTTGAATTCTGTAAGTAATCTGACTTCAAAATTAATTGAGATAGAGGAAAGATAAAAAAACAACAAATAATTCAGTACCATGTTTCCCAAAAAATGTTTTCTTCCTTGTAAGCTTGTGCACTGAATCTCTAACAGAAGGTAAAACAGGCTATTTATTGTGTCTCTGCCATTGAATCAATCTAATCTGCCTGTGAGAATCTCCAGCTTTTGCTTCCTATTTTTTTGCTACTACTCTGATTTCCACGAGATTCAGACTGAATATTTCTATGTTTTGTACCATTCATCCAAATATTTGGCTAACATGGAACACTTGTGGGAACTGTGAAAGTGTAGATACCAGTATTACACTGCATATTTTATGCATATTTTACATATATACTTTGCATATTTTACAAATATACTTAAAAACACCTAGGTAAAAAATGAGTTCTGGAATGTCATTTATTATGCATACAAAAGAACACATGAGCTCATGGCCTGAGTACCCACACCCATCTCAGCTGGTTCATCCAGAACCACTAACACTAGAAGCAATACATTTGCCTGTTTGGGAACTACTAAGAGTATGAATAATGTGAAAATGAATATGTAACTCCAAAAATTTAAATCTCTCTTTAAGGTGACTTTAACACATACCAGAACAGAGTAGATGTGCAAACACCTATAGACTGGAGAAAAGTCTACAAGATCTTGGGCAGTTAAAACCTGAAGAAGGAAAGAAAAAAAGAAGAGTTTATAAAACATATAAGCGTATAATCTGCAAAATGGGATATATTACCAAGAGAACTTGTCTACTTAATAAGGATTCAAAAATGGCTGGCTTCTATTGGAAAACAATAAAACAGTTGCTCCAATCTCTCCTCCTTTTGCATTACAGTCATAAACTTTACTTGTGTTGTAATACCACAGTCCTTTCTCTGCATTTCCAGAGCTTTAAAGGTCTAAATACTCACTGTTTTATTCAATTCAGGAATATTGAGTATTTGACAGATGAAAGAGTTTTTAGCTAAACTGAGGTCCTCAACCCCAAAATGCAGGATTTAGCAACACCAGAATATTCTAGTGGACCACGTAACACTAACAGTGGGCAGGCAATATATGATGTAAGTTGCAACTGAATTCCAGAATAACTAGAAGTCCTGTGCAACTGAATGTCCTCAAACATAATGCTAAAGCTAGCATTAATACAAATAATATTTTAGCAGTAATTTGTCACCCTAAAATGCTGATCTGAACTGGTACACCTTGAAGGTCTTCTGTGTATTTTTCTAACTAACACTAACCATCTAAAAAAAGTGTAAAGACAGTGAGTTTTGTTCACTTTGAATAAGATAAACTGATTTAGTACAAAGTTACCTCCTCGTCATGTTCATCCTCATCTTCAAATGTTCGCTTCAATGTGATTTCATTCTTGGATTCCAAAATCCTGTTTCTACCTAAATGCATATTCCGACCATAGTTTACATTATTCTGCTTCTGAAGAGCAGTACTAAAGGTTTTCTGCTGCTGTGCCTGTTTTAAGAGTAGAATCAATTAAGAGGCATGCAATTCAAATTTCATTGCTGATGAGTATATGCTAGGACATGAAAAACGTGGTGCAATTGAATACATATCAGTATAACTGCAAGGTGCAAGCACACCCTCAGCCTATACCAGTGATTTGCCTTTAATTAGTTTGGGATGATAAATGAATTCAACAGTGAATCCTGCATAACTTTTCCCTAATCCCCAGGATGACATTTTAATGGCAGAAAAAATTTTAAAAATCAATCTGTAATTTATCTGATCATAAATTGCAGACAATCAATATTTAAATGAAAAACAGGTATCTGAGCTCCCAGATACTTTTTTTGCTGTCTTCAGTTAAGTCTAAGTGAGCAGTCAGCTACAGAAATCAAAGGCACTATATTGCCCTTACTATTGAAGGCAGCACAGCATAACCTTGCAATTAAGTTTCATTTATAATAATCAATGCTGCATTTTACAAGAACCTTAGATGACAAAATGGCAACCCAACCTGAATTCTGTCAACAAGAAGTCAAATTAAAACCTTATTTGCTCTCTGAATAAACTTTAAAAGCACTAACTGCTTTAAAGCTTGCCTAGTTGTAGTGCTCTCAAGTGCAGACTATTTTGTGATGGAGCAAGGCCTCCAGCTGTCTCAGTCTCCTTCTGGCTCTTACCTCAGTCTTCTGTATGAGTAGCACTTTAGGCTGTTATCTCAACACTTCTTTTGTCTAATTCATCCAGGCCAGCTGGCCAGATAGGCTGCTCTTTGTTTTGGTGCAGTAGCTGCTGAGATACAGACTGTCCAGGAGTTGACTACTCAAAAGTACTTCATAATTTCTTGAAATCTGAGATATACAGCATCACCCCTTCCTTTCTCAGGGAGGAAACTACTTCTTGTCTAGGGCACTGATAGAAACCACACAACATGTTTGTATTTCACAGCTCTCCACCTTTACTCAGAGGTCCATAGGACGACTGTAATCTCTGAAGGGTAATTTCAGACTAACCAAACTGAAATGTTCAGTAAACAACAGGAGTGAAGTCATTCTGTTTGGCTGGCTTACCTGTTTCATGGCAGTTTCCCCAATTCTGTCAGAATGCTTTCGAATACTCTCTAAGAAATCCTTCAGATCTGACATGGATATTTCCTTTATTTCTTCACGAAGTTTTGGAAGATTTTCCATCATTATCTGGCAAAAGCGATATTGGCTAACTCTAGGAAGATACAGATTTTCCAGCTGCTCCATTGTTTTCAAGGCAGAATAGTATCTACGAAGAGATTAAAATAAAATTATGTAGCATCTTATAAAAAGTTGATAAAATAATTTATCAAATATATATAAATATCACACATGGAATCAATATTAATTTACTCTATTCTAATAAATAAATCTAATTAATTTACTCTATTCTTATAGAAATTAACAATCAAAAGGTCATCCATATAATGCTTTAGTTTGGAAAAAAACCCAGTGAAGAGTGACTCAGCCAAGTGAAACTTTAAGTAGACTCTTATAGTATTAACAGTTCTGATCAATAGTCCAACTATCCTGGACTATCAGTCTGCACCCTGCAGAATGGAGACACTGAAGCCACAACCATTATCGTCCCTTCTAGATTGAACTCATTGGGGGTTTTTTATGATTTGGGCTTTTTTCTGAAACACAAACTGCCAATCACCCAACACTGCACCAAACAATGAATAAAATCTTGAAAAAGCATGCCTGCAGGTATCTTCAGGTATCTGCAATCTTCAGGCATATGTGAACACAAGCACACATCTACACCCACCCTCTTTCCACTATCCTTAGTCAGAAAATACATGTATACACCCATCCTGACAATGCTTTTTTCCAGCAGTGTATCATACTTTGCTGTAAACCACAAACCTATTAACTCTTCTGACAAAATAGTTTATCCCATCCAGAAGATAACTACATTGAATTAACAAAGTACCATCATCAACAAACCTGTGATCTCAACCACAGTTTAAACAGAGGCACAGAAACCAGGCTAAACAGGAGTAGGACAGCAGTCAATTGCAGATGTGACAAAAATTTCCCTTTATGTAGTATTCTTACTCAGCCCTGGAGGGAGTTGGGAAAATTAATTTAGTTTGTCCAATTAGAACAGAATAAGGTAAACCAATGCCTTCTACCTTGGTCTTAAATGGGAAAAGCAGAAACACTCAGATCAGATGGAATTAACTTGCTGCTAGTTCCAACCCTTTCTTTTCACAAATATGGACTAATATCCTTCACCCATTATCAGCTTTTATTCCATAATTTTAATTCCTTTTTCTTCCTTAAAGTCCGACATCATCTGTTTTGAAAAATTACCAAATTGTTTGAATGAGGGAAAAAGCTGAATATGAGGAAAATCCCTTCAAATGAGAAAATCTAGAAGTGTCATTTATGGTTCTTTAGTTTCTAGAAATTACTTTGTAAATATAGCAAGTAAACACTTTCAAAAAATGTAATTCAAGCTTCTGGTTTCCTTCAGTAGACAAGCAATAACAAATTACTAACACTAGAATCATGATTTCTTGTTCAATTCTGAAATTAAGACTGTTTTGAATCTTCTTAATCAAGACATTTCTAAGTTAACAACTCAGCATAGCTGGAGGATGGGAAAAATCTTCTCTTTTATTCCAGAACAGAGCTGCTTTCAGAAGACTGCAAATAAAGAGGTTTCAAGTGTAAATTAGGAGCTTTTGTTTGTTATATGCTTGGTTTATATAAAATATACATAAGGTGACGGGAATGTTGCACATAAGAAAAGGTCTGGGGGGTTTATGTGTGTGGGTTTTGTTTTTCTAAATAGAAAATGGCCATGAGTGCCACATGGTGAGACTTCTGGGGAATAAAACCATAATAGCGTCAAAATCTTATAAAAGGTTTTTATTTAAATTATACAGATCAGCTTATCAGAACACTGTTAGTTCATCTGGAAGGGTTTTTGACTGTTGGCTCTCAGATCAGAATTAACATAATCCATTCTAAATCCATTCTAGAGTCCCTTACTAATTACACATATATGGAGCTCAGGACCTTGCCCTTTTAACATCTGCTCAGATAAAGCACTGAAGTCTTATTAATTTGAAGGTCATCTGCAGGTCAGGATTTAACCCAAAAAGTTTTGCATATCATTTCACAGAGTGATGTATTTACATATTCAGATTTTAAAACTTTCCATAGATTTAACTCAATACTGAAGGTTTTGACAATATTATTAGTTCCCATCACGTATTATCAATCACATAAGGTGAAGATTGCCCATGTGACTACAAATGAGTTAAAGAAGTATCTTCAAAGTTATTTTTTAATATAAATACAGCATTCTTCTGTCTATTCTTCTGAGCTGATCTTATGACAATATGCTCCTCAGTGCAAAGTTAGTAATTTTTTTCAAACTGAAGACACAAGTCTGAAACACCAATATGGGTCATATGATAAGACTGTGCAGAACTGATCCATTTCAACATCAGAACAAGAAAATTGTACCATGGATCTTACTAAAATCTCCAAACTGTAAAAATGGAACCTTTAATACCAGCAAGAACCAGGAAAGAATAAACCAACTCATAACACAAAAGTAAATGAAAAAAACCTCACAACAAAGAAGCAATCACCACCCCTCAACCCCCCCAAAATTAAAATGAGTGTTTTGCATCATCTTATTCTTTGCAAAATGCCCCAGGCACAGAACAGTCAGGTCTGTATAGAATATAAAACATCAACACACAAAACCCCCAAAATTAAAAGAAAATTACCATTATTTTAGTGTACATTAAGTATTCCTTTATGCTTTAAATGATAAAGAGAATTTTAAAGATTTTTATCAGCAGAGTGTTGTAAACAGAGGTAGTAAACAGAAATACCATAACTTACTAAAAAAGCCCCATCAAGTTAAACTACAGCAGTAAAGAAATTACACAAATCAGGAGCAAGATGAACTCAGACTGAATTTTACTGAGAATACTTTATTTGCACACAAGCTTATTAAGTGAAAAAACATGTAGTTATAGCTCAAAATTTCCTCCTGAAAAAACACGAGAGATAAAATCCTCATTTTATTTTATTTAAGGAAGTAAACCTAGTTTATGAAGAAAAAATAGTAGTATTCTCCAATTTTAGCGCTTCCCTTAGAGGAAATACTGTATATTCTTGCTTACTACATTTCTACTGAGTAAATACCTAAAACTTTGCTACCAAACATTCAAGGGAGTTCCTTGGGATTTTTTGATAATGCTACAGAAAAATCAAATTCAGAGAGATCCTGAAAAGATGAAATTGACATGTAGAAATTGCAATTGAAATCTTTTTACCACAAGTATTTATTTTGTTTTTAAATCTAGTTGCCTTACCAACTTTAAACCTAAGTTTAAACTTTCCCAGCATACAAATTTTATGAGTTGGCCAAATGACCATGAACTGAGAGAGAGGCACTACTAACTCTGAAACTTCTGTAAAGTAAATCAAAGGCTCAGTATTTCTGAAAATCAGATTAAAGAGCTCCTGTGTGGAAAAAACCAAGATATGTAGAATATCTTTTTTGTCAATAATGATGTGGTAGGAAATTTTTTTAGAAAGTGAAATTCAAAATTATCAAACTAATAATGCTTGAGAATGGTGACAAAGAAAGCAGCTGACATTTCAGTATCAAATAACCCCATCATATAAATTCTGATGGAGCTTTTTGCCAGATCCATGGTACCTCTGGGAAGTGTTGATTTGCTGCTGGTAAAATCCAGTGCTTCATTCTGACACTCCAAAACAATGCAGAAAAACAAAACCAAATTACCATGATTTTAATCTGTTCTGATATTTTCTATACCAACATGGTATATTATACAAATTATGAACCATATTATTCAAATTATGAATTTTTCATATTTTCATCCTTTAAGTATTAAGGTTTATTTGGATGCTTGGAAGGTTTATGCAGAGAAAGGATGTATGACTGTCTCAGTGAGTTTTAGTAACCTAAATAACTAAATAACTCTGCCTTTCTAGTTAGGAAAAAAGCTTGTAACAAGGTCAAAAAACAAATCCAAGTCTTTCAGGGAAAAAAGCTCACTCTGAAACTCCATACTCATTCTTCAGCCCATCTCACAGAAGACTTGAGAAGATACAGCAACAACCTTAGCAGTTTGACTTATTGATGTATTTCCGCTGTATGATGGGTTTGGGTTTTTTGTAATATTTACTATGGAAAAAGACTTGCAAAAACACCAGTTCTAACTATTCCCAATTAGACCACAACCACTTGAAGCAGCTGAGACCTGCTTCCCAAGAAACATATCCAAATCCAAACACTTGGGCCATGGTAACAGAGTTGTACGAAACGTGTAATGATCTTATCTCTGACTTAAAATTCAAGCTCGAATTGTATAAGTGCATAGCCCCCACCAGGTGGTTGGGAGAGCAGCAAAGAAACGACTCTTCTCATTTGTGCTTCCTCAGCTAAGATTTTAAACCCTCTGCAGCTCTTTCCAGCCAACTGTGTCTGTTTAGAGCAGATTCTGCAGTTACTTCCTCTCACTACTCCAGTTCTTGTCAACTTGTGTTATCCATGGCTCAGGAGACAGATAAATAGGATACAGAGCCTTTCACCTCTAGGTCATCAGTTCAAACGTTACCCATATTGGTAAAGGACCAAAAGTTGCTATCAATAGATGGTTTTTTGGACTTGTCTGTAAACCTCCATTTCACCTGCACAAACCAGCACATATTCCAGATCCAAAATCCTGCATTATCTTAAAAGAGGTCTGCCATGGAAAAAGGAAATGAAATTCCAATCTTTTTCCTGTAACAGCTATCCCACAAACATATATAATACCCACACTTTTGTTTTCCCTTCCTTTAAACATTAGAATTGAGAGTTTTATTCATGGTGCAAGACTGTAAGACAATGGAATAATGAAAATATGCTCTAAAAGGCCACAAGCAGAGAAAGTCAAGATGTCTTTTTATAAAAAAAAGAACAGTGAAAGCTTTGATGCATTAACAAATCTCAATGAAGATTTATGAGAAATTATCTTTGCCTAGAATAAACAGACCTCATTGCCTTGTTATGCCTCGGATTCTGACTGCTACTCTGACTCTTCCATGAAAAAGCTTCACAGCAAAACTTAGGAAGATCAATTTTGAAATCCCTTTTATGTGCATACATCAGCTGTCAGGCCTTTGCACTGACACTATGATGTTCTTGCAGCTGCTCAATCTTTTGGTAGTGATAAAAGCCAGAATACATGCACTCTGCTGAGCCACAAGGAAATTGCCAGTTGAATTACCTGCAAGTTCCATGGAATAGCCACCTGTAGGCTGTATTATAGGGAATTGGAAAATCACAGGCAAAATAGCAACTATAGTATAGCTAATGAAAGAGTTATCTGTGCTGCAGCAGTAGCCTGCAGCAGAGTCTAAGCCTTCTGCACTCCATGTGATTTCAAGGCATAGTACATCAAAGTTATGGCATCTCCCCTCTCCTTTAGATCTCTTTATGGTATGACAATAACATGTCCAAACCCCTCAATTCAGGAGTCCTTTGACTTTTAAGACTTCCTGTCTGGCAACAACTTCCAGGGGAAAATTGTCAGATAGAAGTCTTTAAGATTTGAAGAGTACTGATGGTTTCTTGGAAAGCATATCAACCATCAGTGGACTCTACAAAAGCACTAGCAAATACAGAGTCAAAATGCTAAAAACCATCAGCAATTTTATCTCACCTAAATGATCTTTACATGATCACATTAGGAACTACAACTTTCCCTGCAATTCTAAAACCAGGAATGCTGCTTGCCTTGCCTGACAGAGCAAGGGTAGGCAGAATGCAGGCACTGAACCCAGTGTTTTCAGTATTTTCAGGACACTAAAGGTAGCATTGTCCACAGAAAACCTTGCAGAGGGAAGTGATGAGATTCAGACAGCACACTCTTCAGTCTGATCTCTGACTGGAGTAGCAAGGGGACTGTTTACATCTTTATGCAGAGCTGCTCCAGGAACACAGCAACAACATGCTGCTACTACTACTGGTATGTGCCAGCTACTCGAAGCAGATGCTGAAGCAATGTCCTGTTCAGAGATAATATTGTATAGCAGTCAAGCTGATGAGATCTACCACACTGGTTCACATATAGCAAGTTTTAACTTTAATAAGAAACACCATAGTGCCATAGCTGTAAGGTCATTCTTAAAGTTTTTGTATTTCTGCAGATCTCCTGGAGAGCAAACATCTGCTGCAATGTCCATAGATCTGATGTGTACAGTTAATCTGAAGCATTTTGGACGTGTCTGCACACAGGCTTTAGAGCTGATTGCTCACACAGTGGCTGCTGTTGAGAGTTTTCAGATGCCCAACAGTATCGTATGAGGTGTTGGCTACTCAGAAACCAAAACCCAGACACACAGTCCAAAAGTAAAGTAAATCTGTATCACATGGCAGCCCTGCAGACAACTGCCTGTGCACAGCTAGTTCCAAATGGAACAGTCCTGTCCAGACAGACTCGTCAGCAGGAGCTCCCTGCAGTGGTGCCAAGCACACAGAGAGGCACTGCCAGCAACCAGGAGCCCAGAAAGGCACAGAGCACTGGTGTTACTGAGGTTCTGTGAAAAGCAGGCAGGGATGACGGTGGCAGTGATGATGTGGAAATCATGAAGAAGAAAACAGCAGCAGTGGTGTTGCTGGGGTGGTGTGTGAGGTGCAGGCAGCAGCCCCAGTGGGACAGGATGCAGCTAAAGCAGGAGGCAGGGGCAGCCAAGCTGCCATGGAGGGAGGGAGAACAGGGGATGCTAGGACTACAGCAGCAGTGAGTGGCTCCCCGAGAAAATGAAAAGTGGAGACAAGATAGGAAGGAGCAGCTGGTCATGCAGCAGTTATAAACCATTATCCTAGAAATTAATTTATAATTATAGTTTTAATTCTTTTTAACAAGTCAATTTGTCAAAGAGGGAAAACCCCCAAACAACACATTATCTTCACTTCATTCCCATAGTCCCCTTTAGACAAAAAGCACAGAGAAACCAGATAGGTCTAAAGAAATGTATAAGGAGCAAAATGTCCTTTCTTCTGGTATTGTGTTTAATTTAAATATATCATGATATAGTAATCAGATATTAATGTACTCTAAAAGACCTTCAGTCTCTAAGGGTCTTCATTTTCTTGCTTCTTAAAGTGCTTTAAGTAATAGAAACCAGTAAATTTCATTTCATATTTAATAATCATAATTTCACTACATGTGATACCCATTTAAGTAAGCATTATTTCTCATGGCAATCACTAAAGTCCTAGAAATTCTTTAATACATTTTCAAATGTTCTTAAAATACAGACCAGTGTTAGGAAACAAAGACTACACATATACCAAGTTACAGACTAAGAACACTTACTTGTCTACATAAGTGTTTGATATTCTGTTGATTTACTTACAAATGTTACTTTTTTCTCATAGAAATAAGTTTACTCACCTTTTTACACTCATCTGTTCTTTTAGTTTGCTGTACATTTCCAGCACTGCATAAAAGCAAGCAGATTAACTTGTGAGTCTTATTGTGGCTTTAGTTAATAAAAGAAGAAAATATGTACTGTATTGTAAAAGGCAAAATTAGAAATAGAAAAGGATGTGCTATATTTGCCTTATTTAATTCCTACTGTAGCATAAATGCGATAAACCTAGCAAAAAATATTCTAGAATGCAGCTAGAAGAGAAAACAATAACTGAACCCTTAACAGCTTTTAAATTAAAAAGAATTAAGATTAACAGAACAGTCAACACTATACATATCAAGCATATTCATTCACTTACTACATGCCACAACATGATCTGCATTACCAGTCCATGGCCTGTCTCTACAAAAAGGCAACAGTACCACCTACTGTACTCAGAACACGTCAACAAGAAGACTTTGTAAAGAAAAATTTTCAAATCCACTTTACACCAATATGACAAACAAGATAAAACCCTCATGGAGCTGTGTGCAATCCTACCATATTACCTCCCTGAAACAACATTTAGAGCCTTTTTGCTTATTTCAAAACACCTGTAGTGACACAGAGCTAAAAGTACAATGTTGAAAGAACATCATTAGTATTTTCCCCACTATTCAAACACTAAAACCCACCCTCTCAAGCAACAAATCAATTGTTTACCATATTAAAAATATTAGCTCATTCAAAGCTGTATCTGGCTACATGGTTTGCACCATTTAAATGTCTCACTGCTTCTGACATTGTTGCAATTGCTCTGTGTCAAATATTGCAAAAGACATGGAACCTTCCTGTTGACATCTTTTAAAAACCTATTTTTTCATTAATCTGGATGTTACAGGACCAGAACTTAGAAAAAATAGAAGACTTTTCCTTTTGGCTATTGAGACTTTATTTAATTTGACGTCATATTTCACTGTAGGTCACTCACCTGGAAGACACAACTGTAGTTTTTCCACAACTGTTGTAATATTCCGCTGTTGAACTCTACATCGGATGATTTCCTCTGTTTGGGCTATCACCTTAAAGGTTTTTTATTTTAAAAAAGGAAAGAAAATCACACTTAAATTATGCAAATAAACTTATTTTGCTACAAATATTCATAATGTCCATATAGGAAGCACCATTTTCTCACCTCTTTCCCAGCATCCTGAAGCCTTCGGTTGGTATCAGTAACTTGGACCTTAAAAATAATTTCACCTTTGTTAGACAAATATGCATATATTGCCCTGATGTGACTGCTCACCCTTGTAATCAGATCATGCTTCCTGAGAAACTTAGAACAAAGAAATGCAAATTCAAATTAACTCTACAGCTTGAACTTGAACTTTTGATCGCAAAGGGCTTTTGTTAAATTCAATTACTTATGACAGTTCTTTCTAACAGATTCTGTGGCAAACTTCTCAAATTTACTTGGGATTTTTGAACTTTCCTTGTTTCTGTAGGTCTGTCAAACAATTCAAATCATTGACCCAATTGACCACTGGTCCCTTTTTGATAACCTCAATGAGCTCTATGGGCCATTCATTGTCTGTAAGAAATGGTGATTGCATTTTATGGTAATTAAACATTCATACTTTGCTGAATGCAAACACTGGGTGGTTGATTAACATCAAACGTGGAAATCTCCAAACCACAGCAACATTTTAATGCTGCAGGTGCAGGCAAAGCTCAACCTCAGATTTTCCCACATAGTAAGTGACTCATTAGGTCATCATAATAAGGAAGCACATTCTAGTTTATTAAAAATCTCATTAATTTCTGAACAAAGATGCTCAATGACCTCATTGATGCTGTATTTGGTCTCTTGTTATCTGAATATCCTTTATATAATGGTCTTCCAATCATAACCTCTGATGAACTATGCTCATTCTGTCTGGTGTGCATATTTTGCTCTCAAAAGTGTAAGGAGAGCTAAAAGGGACGGATCTCATCATTCACTATTCTGCATTCTGATCTGTGAGGAAATCTTGGTTCTCATATCTCATGAAAACTACAAACATCACCTACTCTCCTGCTCATTACAAAGTAAAGAACACGGTTTTCTTCCACGCATAATTGTGGTATTTTAATTTTCTAATAAGGACTTTCAATTCTTCTAAGGTCTGACATATAAAAACATGATTAGGAAAAGACCTATTTAAGAAATACTGTGTTTATCATTTGCTGTCCTTCACCTTCTGAGAAAACCTTTATAAAAAGGCAAAATAATTTGGTAGTGTTTTCTGAAAACATACATTAAAAAAATCAAAATGAGATCTAATACAATATTCAGCTTTGTAAATATAAATTACTGTATCAGGCAACATGGCTCTAATCACAAATCCTGATCAATTCACTTGTAAAAAATTGCTGCAAACATCAGAGTGCATGTGATAAACACTAAATTAATCTTCAGTAGAAGAGCTCAGTTCCTTCTTTTAGATTCAAACACAATGACATTTGAAACTCTGAAAAACTTGTTCCTTACCTTTAGTTTTTCTGCATCAGCCCTAACTTTAAGAAGTTCTGTAATAGCATCCACAAACCCCTGATGGTGAAAATTGCACATCTTTTCTATCTCCCTGTCATGGTTACGTATGCAGGCATCAAGTTTTTCCATAAACTTCTGATGTGCGTTTGGTTGGTCATCATATACAGACCTATTAAATACAAATAAGAAAATAAAAGTTTACTTTTTTTCCCAGTTGAAAATAGCATGTATCCAACCATCTTTATTGAAACGTATCTCTCATAAAAAGAAAATAAAAGCAAGCAAACTTGATGCTAGTGGCATCCTTTGGTGGATCCACTCCATCAAAATCAGCATTAAAGAAAAGATGGCACAAAACTGAGAACTGATGGCGCAAAACCCAGCCCTTATGGCATTGATCCAGGTGCTTAACCAGTTACATCATGGTTGACCTGAGCCTCACTGGTCTGTTATTTATGCCCTAATGCCCAAATATGGGTACAAAAGAATCAGTTTCTCCAACCACCTCAAATAGCATGGATCGCTTTTCCATCAAATTCCACTCTTTGCTAAATATAAAGAAGTGCAAACATACAAATTTGCTTTCCTGGTATTCCTAACAGCAGAGTTATCCAACTCAATCAGGCTCGGGTGCCTGCAGCCGGAATGACTGGAGCACCGCGTGGGACCCTGGCAAAGGCAACCCCCAAGGCTCCATCCCTGCCCAACAGCTCCCAGAGCAAAACCATGACATACACACACCTAAGGCTGCCTCCTCCACAGCACCTAACTGCCAGGAAGGGCTAGAATCAGGTCTTCTGGCTTACTTTATTAATTCTCAAATACTTCGCTTAGAACTCCAGCAGGAAACATGACTTGGGAGAAATTACTGGTGCCGTTTGTTAAGCAGCATCAGAAACAGAAATCTGCATGGAAAAATGCTCGAGCATGAGAAGGAGCAAAGGAGGCAGAGGGAAATTTAAAGCTTTAGACTTTGGCAGAGTAAGCAAGAGAAGAAGTTTTACATAGAACTGTACCAAAATCAAAGGTACAGAGTCTCCCAGCAAAGGCTAAGTATAGACAGTTCCAAAAATTGAGTAATAATTTGATATAGCAACAACAGCAAAGACTGGTAGTTTTGAAGTAGCTTTTCACATAGAATGAGAGCAGTAATATGAGGATAATTTAATCATACATATACAAACACATTTGTACTGCAAACTACAAGAGTTAAAAAAATTATCAAAAATCTTTAAATTGCTTTTTTAGCCTCTAACTTCCTTTCACAATTATAATGTTTTCTCGAGATATTTATAAGGAGAAGCTGATTAAGAAAAAAAAAAGTAAAAAATATTAACATGAGGAAAAGAAAAGGCTGAAATTCCAAGCATTTCAATGTTGCTTGCAGAAGTACAGTCTTAAGTTCAAGACCCAGGCAACCACGACTCAAAGCCTCTAAAACCCTTAAGTAGTAAGAAACTACTTCCCTCCTAGTCTTCTTGGAGAAGCGTGGTTTCCCATATTCTTCAAGATTCGCTTTTCTAACCAGACATCTGGACTTTGCTGAGATCTGAGCTCACCATCAGCACAACAAACCCATAGCTGAATGTCTGACAGGAACATGACCTTTCAAAGAAGAAAAGGATGCAGAACAGATTGAAAAGACTTGTTATAAGATTCTTTATACTTTCTGAGTTCCTTTTGACCTTGTACAATATATTCAGAGAAGCAACTGAAGTGACAGAAGAAAGGCAATATGCTGTCCTACATGTCAAAGGAAGAAAGTCAATTCCTTACTTGTTTGTTATAGATACTTATTCAGGGGGAAAATCTACCAAATAAAATTTTCCAAGAATATTCCCTTATGATGAGAAAATAAGACTATGGTACTGAAAGCAGGCTCTTTCCTCCGAAGTGCACCAGAGGAAAAACAAAATTGTTCACCCATGAAGTTTATTCTTCACTGTTTCTCCCACCACAGTTTGAAATGACAACTGGAAGGAGCAAACGTGTGCCCAAAAGTGTCTCCTCCTGAGGCTCCTGCCAGACTGCCTGAAAGGCTGCCCAGGATGACTGAGCTTTAAAGGGCTCTGGTGGATGGTCAGAAGTGACCTGCATCACCAGGGAGAAATACCCATATGCAGAACTCAGTGCTGGCTGGAGGCAGAAGCAGCATCCTGGCCTGGAAGGAAAGAAAGGTACAAGACACAGTGGGCACTGAGTGAGGCCTCATTAGACAGCCTGATGTTCTGCATGAGAATACACAGGGACAAGCACGTGGGCCATAGCACTGTCACCTGTACAGAAACAGGGAAGGGATGAGAAAAAGGTTCAATGACTAATGTGGTAGCACTCCAAAATACACATTACAGCTATGTGAGCGCTGCTCCATTAAGAAAAGCGTCAGAGATGCTGGAAGCTACAGGGGGGACACAGAGGGGCATCCAATTGTCTTCAGAGTTCTTGGAGAAGAAAAAAAGATTAGGAGGACCAGATGATCAAAGTGTCTTCACAGATATCTGGCAAGCATAAACCTCCTTAAATTGGGCTGGACTCACTACCTATACTGCACTGTATGCTAAAGAAAAAATAAAAACAAACTAAAACAAAAAAACCTTCACAGAAAAAGAAGTTCAATTTATTACGGCTTCTTTAGTCTTTTAAGGGTGAAAGAAGCCTCCAAATTTAGGTCTCCCTCCAGTGTTTTCAAAGAGAAGTGAGAAAGGAGCATCATTACCACAAAGACAGGGGACATCTATATCTATCTATCCATCTACCTACCTATCTTCTTCTATCTCCTATCTATCACCATGTGTCCAAACTGTAACTTGTGTCATGTAAGCATAAATGAAAACAGCAGTAAAACTCAGTAAAAAAAATATAACTAAAATGAGAATGAGACTATAAAAATATGGTAAAAGAGGAACACCATACTTCAGTTTGTACCACCAAACTTTCTTTGATGGTAACAATGCACTGTGATTTTGGACTTAGCTGTTGCCTGGTGATTTGGGGGTATCCAATTGCTGCCTTGATAACTTTTTATCCATTTCACATCTGTACCAAGACTTTTAGACATGTTCTTACAATACTAACAAAAGAAGGCCCTTTGCAATCAGAAGATTTCTCTTTAAAATGTTATCAAAAATTCCAGAAAACACAGCCAGAAGTTCTGGAAGTACATACAATGTAGCACAGGCAATACAGTTTCCACTGTTATAAATATATGTGCTGATTATGTTTTCCTCAATATTAAGGCTGCTTATGCTTAAATTTAAATATAATAAAGTACTGGGTTTTAATCTCAGGGGTTAATTTAAATTAACAATATTTGATCTAAAATAATACAGGGAATAAATGTTCAAAATAAGGGGGAAGAAAGCAATACTGTGTACCTCCCAATACCTTAATCACAAGATTACCCTACCTTCTTAAAATAATAGTTACTATTTTGTCTTGTACATTGTACCCTTTTCTGTAAGGATACTAATAAAATTATGACCTGTGATTTAAACCAATACTTTGTCAGACCTCCCTAAAATGCAGCAGTAGTATAAGTTCTGTTAATTATGTACGTAAACAGCTCCATCTTGTGGGAACAACAAATCAACACTTGTCAGCACATGAGTGAAAAAACCCTGAGACAGAACTGCTTGCCCTTACAGAAATAAATCAACAGTGTATTTTTAAAAAATCACACTTTGTATCACAACTCTCTCTTCTAGGTGAGAAGATGATGAATAAATAGGTTTATTGACTGCCTTAGGACACTGTCCTCTGAGGACACTTCACACATGCAGTTTCAGGGGCTTCAGAACAACGTCTGGCCTAAAACACCACCCTTTTTGAAAATATAAGTGTACACTGGAGAGCCAGGCTATCCTAGGCCACTGATAGAAATTAGGCTTTTTCTCAAATCTGCAAACACAACTGAGACAATACACACCTGATTTACCTGTTAGGGAACATCACACACCATAGTTCATTTCTGATACTGAAACTCATTTTCCATATATACACTTATTTCAAAGATTACCTACAGTTATCTAAATAAAGTAATTGCTACCTCTTAATAATTATCTGAAAGTGTACATTTCAACAGAATATGACACTGCAAGAGATGCTGATAACAATTCTCCACTTTTGAGAGCTAAATTATCAAGCAGACAAATCACCAATACTGCAATATCTTGGAGAGACATAAAATCCTAAAAGCATCCTAGAGGTAATCCTTTAAAATTACAAGACAAAATTAACTGAATTTCCAGCACACACACAGTTCTGTTGGAAAGCAAGTGAGGAAGCAGTAACCATTTCAGCTCCATTTCTTCAGGAGATGACAATTACATGTAATTATGTCTCCCCTAAAAATCTCTCTCTCACTGTAAATTGTTTCACATCCAGCAGTAGCAAGTGTCATTGCTAGGATACCAAAGGAATTTTTACGTGTGTAATACACAGTTCTTTCAGGTTTTGTTTACATTTATACACCTCTGAATGAAGAGCCCCAAGGATCTTCCTCAGCTTTATGGGCTCCTGAAGTGGATGCTGATGGTCTGAAATACAGCACAAGTTTGAACTGTGTCAAACTGAAAGACATTATTCGTTTTTATTAAAACTGCTTTCAACCTCTGATCTGCACAACTATAGACTACTAGTGCTTGAGTCATATCATGAAACTTTGACAGGAAAGCTTTTTTCTTGGTATGAGTCTTCAGATTGGAGAAAAAAAGGAGAAAATCACTAAAGTTGGGGACAGAAGTTTATATTTGATTTTGGCACCCAAAAAACCCAAACCAACACAATATTATCCATTTTCAATCTGGAATGAGAGAGCTTTAACTTGAATGACTACTTAATCACCTCTACAGCAAATCAGTGACAGGACAGGTACTGGTTTCTCTCCTCAGCATCAGGGCAAGCAGGGAACCCATGAAGAGCAGAAGCAGAGCTGAGCAACTTTCCTGGTAATGTGTAGCAGATATCTGTCTATATTCCCAGAACTCTGTATATAAATTGAGACTTTTTTTGGGGTTTTTGTTTTAATCATTCCAACAATTGGATGAGTCATATTAATGCCAGTCTAGCTAAAAAGAAGACAGTGTAGAAAGTACTTGAAAAAGGCAAATAAATAAAATAGGAGCAGTCAGAGAGTGACCTAAAGGACAAAAATGTCTGAGTTCAGTGGATACATTTTATTGCAATGGGGATATTTTTACCTTGATCTTTCTTACAAGGCAGACTGAAGGGAGAACAACAAGCATAAACAGATTTGAATTCAGGTCTCAAGAAATTATGAAGGAGGATTTGCAGATATGCAACCATTTTCCAATTGAAAACAATAAAATAAGCTTAGTTTATATTGTAAAAAACTTTCCTAAAACTTTTACTTTCAAAACTGAAACACAATATGAAAAACATGTATTTAATAGGTCTTATTGATGACTTTTGTGTTTACATGCAAAAATATACTGAAGCACCAGAGGGCACCATTCTATGCACAAAAATACCAACAGTTAAGTAATCAAAAAATCTCCAGAGAACTAAAACTTAACATGCCAAGAATTCCACACAGCCTTAAAAAAATTAATATTCAAAATAAATTATCCTGAAATAATCTATCTATTCCATAATGACAACTCCATACATACATATTATCACTCTAAGTGAGCATCATAAATGTCTTCATAAATGGTTACAGGCTCCCTTCAAAATCATATTTCGGCTCTAATTTCATACAAATATTTCTGTGCATGCAGTCAGGATATATGTCCTTAAATGCCTGAGAGTAGGTGGGAGTAAAAGAGGACAAAAATTTCAGCAATGAGGAAGGATATAAAAAGTTAGAAGCAAAAAAAAAAATTGTATAAGCCCAAAAATTAATTTAATACATTGACTGGACTACTGGAAGGGCAGACAATGGAAGTGCATACAGACTATTAACTGTAAAAGGAGAAGAGTCCAAAATCATTTTGGAAGTTCAGCAAATACCCCAAATTTGCTTTTTCCCCTCCTCATCTCCAGTCCAGCTCCACATCTATGGCCTCTAGACCAGAAAATTACAATAACCAGACCTAAGTAAAACTTCTACTGTAGTCTTCTTGTTTTAGAATAGAAAAATTTATTTCAAGAATAATCAGAATGGGAACTAAATTAATTTTGTCTCATATCTACAGCAATAGCCGTAACTTTTCAAAGGAGAGAAGAACTACGCAGGAACCACGCTTCAGGCCAAAAAAAAAGAAGAGTTTATTTTATTAAAAATAAAATCTCCATACTTTCATAAGAAAATAGTAATTCAGAAGATAATATGAATTCCTGGTTGGTGATAACTCTCTCACTTAAAAATCATTACTAGAATAGTCTACTAGATAAAGAAAAAGTAATATTTAATAAATCCCATTGGAGTTTTTAAAGAATTACTATTTCTTAAAGGTTCTGGGATTATTTTGTGTGTTCTTTTAAATGGGCAATGATTCAACTTTTAATTGCAATCCATACTCAGGAAAGACAAATCTGAGCTTATGGAGCATTACTGTAAACTTTTTAAGAGAACAATTCTTCTAGTAATCGTTTATGACAGGTTCCAGCAGCAGCAGAAACTTTTAAAACAGATCATGTATTTTAAAATAGCCAAAAATAAACGTTAGAAATAAAGAAAAAAACAGCAATCTTTTTACTGGACAAAGAAACTCCTTAATAATGACTTGCCATCTTTCACCACTTTCACACCTCCCACAAACCATCTTGTTCTGTCCCATTTCTAGGATGAATTGCAGGTTTCCCCATCCCTGCCTATATTGCCACAAAGTCTTTCACTTCCGGATTGCACAAGACATATGAAGCAATTAAAAACTGTATGTACACATTCCTTTCAGGATACTGATAACCACTCAGTAAGTGCCAATCAGTTACAGCTCCATGAATGCTGTGACAATGACAGGAATTACACATATCTGTACAACAGCTGTGTAAGTTTGACATGGAATGTAAGTCTGACCGTGCAACTTCTGACCTTCAACAGAAGCACAAAAAAAAGATTCATTTGTAGAGCTTCAAATTAAGCACCATGGAGGGAAAAATTGCTAATTACTTTGATCAACTAAATGAAGGCACAAAAAAAATCCACCCAAGCATGCACTTTTTATTCAATTTTCCAAAGTAATACTTTCAACAAAACACACATCCAAATGTACCAACTCTCAAATGAAGAAACTGTGCTTATGGATAATCATGATTTTAGAATTCGTATCTTGCTACCAATGCCAATTTTGTCCTGATGCTAGAGATGCTCCCAACTAGTTCCCATACACACACTGCAAGAAGTAACCCCCTAGATGTTCTCCCTATTTCTCCTTTCATTGAAACTAAATCCCAAAATGAAACAACACCAAGCTATACTAAATAAAATTAAAAAACAAAGTAATATTTACAGTTCAAATATGCACGATGAGTTCAGTGGGATCAGCGCAAGCAGAAAACACTGACATTGCAAATTAAGATTCTGCCCTTAAAACAGCCCTGTCACGCTGTGACTATAACCATGGCATCCCTAACCATGATACTGTATCACACACTCCATTTGAGCTGCAATTGCACAGGAAACACTGCAGAAACTTCCTTTGTCCTACAATATACAAAGATATTTTCTGTTTACACAAGCTGCAAACTTTGTAGGGATTTTTCCACGGAGTAATTTCATATAGATGATTGCTTACACCCTAAAAAGCTTTATAAAATAATGTCCAGGTGTTTCCTGTAATTCAATTGCAGTTATGGTAATGAGCACATTTCTTAAAACCTAAGCAGTCTTTCAGTGCCAGATGCTACCTATTTTCCAGTTCTCCCATTCTTACTCATAATTACACCTCACCACTCTATTTAAAAGCTCACATTACATGCCAGAACAACACAGAACTCAGCTACGGCCTATTCAGAGAAAAGATTTTATTAATCTCAGTTTAGCTGTTATGCTTTGCTTGCCTGGTTTTCCTGGATGTGCAATTTCTGTCAATTGTTCTCACTAATAGTATCCTGTTTCTATGAGCAGGAAAGGGCCGAGTACAGTTTGTTAGTTAACATTACTTCCTATAAGCAGGCTCCTTATTCTGTAGTAGCAGCACTAGAGCATTCATTGTTCGTGCTGGATAAGCAATGGATCACGCTGATGGCTGTTAATGGACATCCTCTGCAGCCAAACACCAACTGATAATCAGCACACCCAGATTTGCAATAGACTTCCTCCTTCCTGTTTTTACACTGCTGACCAAGGAGATGCCTCTTCCTACTGAGCCTTTGTGCGACTTACTGATGTATGAAGTAAGAAACTGAAAAACAAGAGCTGTGCTACCACTTTTTTCCCTAATTTTGTGTTGTAATAGTAGATAAAAAGGCAGCAAAGGAAACGGCAGCTTTGCTCGCTTTGGTGCTGACTATCGCCACGGAATGAAGTGCCAAGTTTGGCCATCTGTTTCATATACCTACATGGATACAAGCGGATGTAGCTGGAACCTATGTTATTTCATAGAATGTAAAGTATGAAAGTGAAGTCTACATAGCAATATTTTTATCTTCCTTTAATATTTCCAGAGACTGTTTGTTACATAAATTATATTTTAGGAGCAATGGATTAATCTGTAAACCAAATTGTAAGCTTCTAAGTTCTTTTAAAAAATTTGATGAGATTTCTATTACACATGTACAAGAAATAATTAGGCCTCTATTACAACATCCAGGTAATCTGTCAACTTTATCTAGAGCACTTGAGACACAATCTTCAAGATAAATACACACCAATTTTTTTAAAGAAAATTAATCTCATATTTCAGCAATCTCATATGTCTGTTTCCAAGACATATGAAATAGAACGGAATATTTACTGTCAGAAATGTGTAGGTTACTTATTTCAACAGGCTTTGAATATCAACACTACACAGAGGTAAATATATTATTTCAGAAATTTAAGAAGTTTCAGATAAAATATCCACTAATTAAAAAGTTTCAAAACCAACTGGATTAAGAATGTATTCTATTCAAAACAGATCAAACCAGACAATCCTTTCCTGCATCACACTCCTCTGCAAACATATAACCAAAGCATGTATTTTACAATGAATTTATATTATTCATTTTTGTTAACTCTATGAGCTCACATAGCCTATACATAAAAAAATTATCATGTATTTAATTAATGTAAAACAACAGCCTGTGCTATATATTCTTTGCATATCTCTGAGGATCACTGAAAAAAGTAAAACATGATTTCTAAAAAAAGTATGTTTTCAATTCAGAAGCTGAACTGAAACTCAGTGTTTCTCTCAGTTAGGAAGCCATTAAGAGTGTTGATGCAACTGACTAACTCCAATTCTCTGTCTGTTTGATGAACAAAGAAAATCTGTTCATTTCTTTTCAGCTTCCTAAGTTTATGAAACATACCAGAACAAATATACAGTACAAAACAGTATCTGCTATGTTACTTTTATATTGAAATTAACTGAAAACAAAATTTGTAAGAAAACATTGTTTCTATGAACAAAATGGGGTGAAAATCCTTCAAAGCCACTCTATGCCTAAGGAAGTGTGCAAACTGTGAAAGTCTCAAAACTCAATAGGTTAAACACTTCCTTTTGAAGCTGAAATGTCTCAAAAGTATCCCCCAGGTACATATATGACAGTATATGCTTTATTAATTTTGTATTACTCCGATTCCCAGGAGAATTGCAAGTTACACTCACAGCAATTTTGCTAGCAAATTACTTTCCCTGAGACACAGTGAAAATCCCACTCACAGTATTAGAACTGAACATTCTTCTCATGCTATATAAATAAAAAAAAATCCCCAGTGTCTTTTAGGTCCTCTCTGTCCAATCCCACGTCTTTCCATCCAGCTGATGCACTCTAAAATCTGTTTCCTTCCTTCTTAATACCTCTGTCAGTGATTAAGTTCCCTACTAGTTTGCTATTACTGGCAAAGGTTGAGATACGGGAAGGGCTTCAGCCAGGCTCCAGGAGAGATCATTAACTCCTTCCTGCACAGGAAGGACCCAGTTTTTCAGGAGTACAAATAGTTCTGTACTAGACATGTACAAGATGAGGAAAAGATGCATTGTTGAAAATACTTCATCAGGCTGAGCCTCAAATTGAACTGTTATTGTTATACCAAGCTCTGTGGTGACAGGGATTAGGTTTGGGTATTTCAAGCATCACCAGAAAATAGCCAGAGAGACTAGCCATAGCTGGATTTTACAACTAGCCACAGCAAGCCCTTCAGAAAGATAAAATCTCATGTGACTACGTGATGCTGATGCAAAGCTAGGACTGTATTTCTGAATGAGTTAGTACTTAATAGTTTACTACAACCCATAAAAATAGTTTCCTATTTGCAAATCCTTTTCTGGCATTATCTTAAAAGCATTATTCAAGACATATTAATCCTCTCCAATTTGAATGAGCTCATTTTAGTAGTATAATACATAAAACGCAACATGACAAAACCTGCAAATACACCAGCACTTACCAGTCAAAACCAGACTTATATTTAACTGAATTATGCTAGGGCTCCTCAGGTAGATATCAATGGTTCAGACACATACCAAGGAAGCTGGAGCATAGGCTATGCTGTTGGCTTTCCAAAAAAATTCACAAGGAAGTAAGCGCCCATGTGACTGGCATTTGTGAAGGATGTGAAATTATGCACTTTCTATGCACATGGCAGGTCCAAAATCTGGGTCACCAGACACTGAATAAAATCAGCTTGACAAACAAGTCCATGAAGAGATGACAGGAATAAGAACTGGCTTTTCTGAATTTAACTGAGGTAAGAATGCACAAGCATAAGCCATTCATATGAAGAGAAGACTGAATTTAAATGAAACAATGACACAAACTGCATAAAACATCTACTAAGTACACTATTCTGATGATGATGTACCAGAGGATTCCCCTAGTTTAAAAGCTTTACTGTATTTTGAAATTTGTTTCCTAAACACTGGGACAATTTCAAGCTCTTTGGTAATGCCTGTGAAATTGGAGAGAGCTGTTTCAGAACAATTCACACAGGTTACTAGCTAGGTTAAAGCTTCACTTGGCAGTCGCCCATTTGGAAAACACTGCAAGAACTGAATCAGAAGCTGATGTGTGAACAGCTAAAAGATCAAGATAACCTGACTTGTAGACACATATTTCATGACAAACTTAATCGGCATTGAACCGAAAGATTTTTTCAAAACAAAAAATGCAGTGCAGATATGATTACCTGCAAACAGCTTCAGGCTTTATAAAAACTTGAAAAGTAATATGTTGAAACTTGCAGCAATGAAAGTGATTCCTTATAAAACACTTTTGCTAGCAATGGCAAATCTGACCAGGCTACAGAAAAATCAGAACTGTAGTTCTGCTGCTGTATGCCAGATTAATCAGTCTACAGCACACACTCTTCATATGCCCTTTTGACTCTATATAATGGACTAGGCAATAAAAAAAAATTGCTCCTTCACAGCAATATACATCACACAGATAGTTGCTTTATCTTACTGTTGTCATTCAATCTAAGTACTTGAAATACCATCAAATCCTACACCAAGTAACACTGCAACTGACACTACAAGCAATCCTCCATTTTTTCAGGATACACTGGTTCACAGTAAGCAGGTCATTCTCCTTACTCCATAACAATCCAGTTACAAAACAGAAATTAGCTATTATAATAAAGATAAACTGATATATAAATATATGCGCTGGTTTGGGCTGGGTAGAGTTAATTTTCTCACAGTGGCTGGTATGGGGCTGTTTTGGACTTGTGCTGCACACAGGGCTGACAATACAGACATGTTGTTGTCATTGCTGAGCAGGGCTCATACAGAGCCAAGGCCTTTTCATGCTGCCACACTGGAGAGCAGGCTGGGGGGTGACACAGCCAGGACAGGTGACCCCAACTGACCAAAGGGCTGCTCCAGAGCAGATGGCATCATGCTCAGTACATAAAGTGGGGGAACAAGGAGGAAGGGAGGAGACATTTGCAGTGATGACATTTTGCCGCAATAACTCCCTGCAGTGCTACAGGCTGGGACAGAATGGCTGGACAGTGCCCAGGCAGAAAGGGACCTACCTGGGGGTTGACAGCCAAGTGAACATGAGCCAGCAGTGTGCTCTGGCAGCCAAGAAGGCCAACAGCATCCTGGCCTGTATCAGGAGCAGTGTGGCCAGCAGAAGCAGGGAGGTCACCCTTCCCCTCTACTCAGCACTGGTGAGGCCGCACCTTGAGTGCTGTGTCCAGTTCTGGCCCCTCAGGTTGGGAAGGACATTGCTCATGTGCATCCAGAGGAGGCAACGAGGCTGGAGAGGGGCTGGGAACACAAACCCTGGGGGTGTTTAGTCTGGAGAAAGTAAGGCTCAGGGGTCATCTTATCACTCTCTACAACTCCCTGAAAGGTGGCTGTTGTCAGGTGGAGATTGGTCTCTTTCTCCAGGCAACAACTGACAGAACCAGAGGACACAGCCTTAAGCTGCACCAGGGGAAGTTTAGGTTAGAGATCAGGAAAAAATTCTTCACTGAAAGAGTGACTGGGCACTGGAATCATCTGTCCAGAGAGGTGGGGGAGTCATTGTCCCTGCATGTGTTTAAAAAAGAGACTGGATGTGGCACTTAGTGCCATGGTTTAGTTAATGAGGAGGTGTTAGGTCATAGGTTGGACTCAATGATCTCAAAGGTCTTTTCCAACCTAGTTCATTCTGGGATTCTGTGTTCCAGAGTTACCACTACTTGCGATGGGGTCCTGCTGTCATGGACACGACTGAACACCTGCCTCCCCATGGGATGCAGTGAATTCAGACCTTGCTTTGCTTGTGGGCAAAGCACACACATTCAGTCCTTTGCTTTTTGCTTTGTTTCCCCTAGTAAACTGGTTTTACCCCAGCCCCAAAGTTTTCCAGCTTCTACCCTTCTGATTCGCTCCCCCATGCTGCAGGTGGGGGAGTGAATGAGCAGCTAGGTGGGCTTGGCTGCTGGCTGGGGTTAAACCACAACAGTATACATGAAAGTACAGTCCTGATCCAAAAGAGACCACAGCTATCACACAAGGAATTTCCAGTTCTTTGGGGCTACTTTGTAACTTCTGTCTGAAAGGGAACCAGGAATGAAATGCATTAACTTGAAAATTAAGACGGGCTTGAAGACAGACCATTAATAAAGATAGGGTCTACTGATTTTCAAACCAATAGCTTACAATTCTGTAAAAGATTACCATACCTTTGAAATCAAAATATATGATCAAACCATTAAAATTCTCATCTAAAGCACTGGCCGAAGATCTCAGAGTATTCTTAGGTCTGCTCTATATTTAAAACAAGACTAAGCTATAGACAAAAATGCTGTTTGCTGGCTCATGCTCCAAAACCAAAATAATGAAAACACTGAAAAATTACTTTAGACAATCCTACCAGACAAGTAAGACCACAGGAGAAAAATGAAGGCAACCACATTTTGTCATTGGATAACCACATCATAAATCCCAACAGACCATAGTCAGAAAAAGTATTTCCCTGCCTGCAATTGTGTTAATGCTGTAGAATCTTCCCACATTTTCAGATTTCATTCATACTGCCTATGTTGCCACTTACTAACTGTGGTGCTGAAGACACAGAATCACATGCCTAAATCATGCCTGCTGGTAACTGTAATGTAAACTTTCAGTAAAACTGAAGTTACATAACATTTAGGCACTTTGCTCATTTTGCTTTGGACAGGCCCCCTCAATGAATACAAGAATATCTCCAAAATACAAATTACAGACCCCAGTCTGGGCAAAGCACCTGCAGTTTCAAAGTGTACCACAACCCAGCAAAAGCAGCAGAATTAGCCTCTCACTCCATATCTCTGACTCTGAATTTTCTTAAGACCTTGATCAGTAAAGGATAAAATTGCTTATTTTTCTAATGATGCCTTACTAAAGTGTAGCTTTCATTTTGGCTTTTCTGCAGCACAAAGACAGAAGCTCAGAATGAACAGCTATCAATTTGTTTTAACACTTCAGCCAAACTCATTTATGATGTTGACCTCCAAACTCTGCTTAACCTAAACGAGAAAAATGCAGCACTATACAGAAATGATTCTGCTTTGCAGTCTCAGCTCAGTGCTGCTTTTACCAGTGCAATGCAGTCCTAGACCAGGGGAAGGTGACTGCAGCATACTGCAGCACCAGACAGAAATGTATCAACTGAACAGTGCCTGTGGCTGTGATTTCTTTAGCCAGAGACAACAGGACAGTGAAATGTCTTCACAGGAGGCTCTCTAAGAACTCTTCAAAGATGTTTCATGGGCAACACAACTTAGAGCAGCCTATAAGAAGCTCAAACATCTACCAGGCAACGGCTTCGTGATGACAGATTTCAGGAAGAGAGAATTGAATTAAAAGCATTTTTACACTGACTTTTGAGGAGCACTTTCCAAGCTGTGATTGTCAGTTAAAGCTACAGAGTACATTCTGCTTATAGATAGATACATCAATAGACACAGCACCTCCTTATCAACTTCACCTTAGCAACAGAATTTCCATTATCAAATCCCCCACAGTTTTTCATATTTAATTTTACTTTTGTATTTTTGTTCAGTCAGTGGATTGTGGGCATGGAGGTACTCCCCTGACAGGCTGTGTATGGGAACCACAGAATACCGCAGACTCAGTGGTGCAAAGCTCACAAGATGAAGTGTTTAGAGAAAGTCTACCATATGCTTATGAAATAGAGTTTAAGAGTTAATTCATCTATGAAAAAAAAAAAAGCTTTTAAATATTACACACTACTACAGACTCAAAGAAACTCATATCTGTAGTACACAGGGCACTGGCAGAACAACTTCTACTCTCTTCTTCTTTGACCTTTTTCAACCAACCATAAACTAACCATCAAATAAAGTCAATTATTTTCTTCTGAAAAGAATCTGTCTTACTAGCTAACACAGCATGTCCAACTGACTATTCAAGAAGTGTTAAAACACAGAGTTCAGTGAGGGCCTTAAGTTTTTTGTCATTAACTTTCTGATTTTTATGTTGTTGTTGAGAGGATTACAGGAATTGCTTTTCTTTCTGTCTTCTTCCATTTCCCTTCTAAAGATTAGAAATGAGATAGCTCTCCCTGAGAGAAGCTCAAAAGTATGTATGCAACATGAATTATACGATATTAACATGTTCTATAAAAAGGTGAGAGTGATGAGCCTTTAACAAGTTTTGTCATTAATCTCATTTTGTTAGTCATTAAAGCCAAAAAGATGCTGATAAAAGCTTCACAGAGTCTGATGAAAAAAAAATAATCCTGGCTTGCTATAGACACAGTCTGCCTATTTAATGAAAGGCATGTTAGCTTAGGTCTCACTTATAATGATTCAGCATGTGTTACTGAATTTAGAGATGCAAGTGAAATAGCACCAAATTTAAATCAATAAATTCATCCAGTTAAAATGTAAAAGTAAAATTAATTTAATCCAATACAACCTCTTCCTCTCTTGAGATACAGAGCAGTCTTTAGGAGCTAACTCTCCTAAACAGTAAATAATCCCAACTGCACTAGCTGTATGCTGATTCCTCCTATAAAGGACCTGCATTTCACATTCCTCTTTATGGGCAGATCTCAGCAGTAGAAAACCACCTGCAGAATCAGTCTGTATGTTGTTCCTTACCAGTAAATTATACGCAAAAACATTATATATCAATAAATGCTATTATTTTTGTATAATACAAACAAGTGCTGCCATTCTTGTAGCAGGGCAGGAAACAGCACCCTGGCAGGAGCAGCTACACCCAAGCAGCAAGGAAAACACTGAAGAAAAACCAGAGCAAAAATGTGTTTCCATGGAATCTACATACAGCCCACAAGAAAAACGTACACTTCCTTTGTGAAGCATGGATGCACTATGAAGACATTAATATCTTGATGTTAACAATTAAGGATAAGTCAGATCTTGCATATCCTACAATCTTCAGCATTTAATATTACCTCATGCTATTTATCCAAACCACTCACCTCAAGTCCCTTCTTTTGTTTGCTATTTAAGTAGGTATGCTGGTACTTTATTTGATGTGGCAATGCTATAAATATTCTCCCAGCATTACAACCCAGAGATTACAAAAATATTCCATTTCACATAATGAAATTAATGTCATCTCAGTCATTACGTGAGACACTGGCTTCAATAGCTTCTGTGACTGGAAATCAATGGATCACTTCATGTTGTAGCCTTATGCAACTGCACGTAGAATTACTCAATTCATTTATTTGATTCACATTGTTTAGCAAGTAAAAACTTAGATCTCATGCAGAAAATAATGCTCTATTTTACATTCATGCTTCTTTCATTGAAATAGATCTTGTAATTTGATGTGGGATTTCAGACTTTTCAGTTTCACACAGCAGTTCACAAATTGTAACAGACAGCTGAGCAGACAGCTCAAGTTTTGATCTTAAATACGGCTGTTCTTAGGGAGTAGAAGCATACTTCTCTGGTGTTTGCTGGACTTCTTTCAAAACACTCAGCCAGGTGTAACCAGTCTTTCACCTAGTTTTTTTTATTTGTAATTGAACACTAGGGTTAAATCAGACCAACATCCACTTTTGCACGAGAAATCCTGAAAGTCAGCAATGTAAAATTCCCTTACTGAAAATCAGTGATAGGACAGAAATGTGCAAAAAATAAGAAATTAAGTTTTAGTATTTATAAAGACACCAGCACATTTTAAATGCTTAATATGGATAAGAGATTCATATGGTCTCTTCCCCATCTACACCTGTGGATGCCTTCTTCTGCTGTGTAGCCTAATACTCTGTCCTTTCTACAGGCTACTCTGATATAAGCTCTATACTGAAGATGGTGATGAAACTGCAATTATATTTAATATTTTGTTGTGGTTTTTTGCAGGCATCAACTTCAACCTGCCTGAGCTTGTTAAGCGATTAACATGGTGAAACTGCCTCCAGGGACAACTTAAGTATGAAAGCATCCCAGCTACTTTCCATCAGCCTAAGCCCACAGACTCCCCCAGGTGAGGCTCCTTGTGATGCTCAGCTTCAGCATCGCCACACTGTATTCCCAACAGCAGCTGTGCTTAAGGAACATGAGAGAAGGTCAGAGTGCAGTTTGTTCCAAGCTGACCTCTAAGACCAGGCTGAGCCAGCAAGCTCAGTGTGATGTCTAGACGAGCACACCACACTCCCCATGGGGGCTCTCAGAGGACTGATTAGCCCCAGCCCCACACAAATGCCCAGACTGCCACCTCCCACACAGCTGTGGAGGATCCACTGTAGACACACGTAGCTAACCTCAAAATCAACTGCTATGGTGTGCAAAATAACCCACTTGGTATCACGTTACAGGAACTTCTCTTCCACCAGTTCTCAGGACTGTGTTCTCACCCATGTAGCCCCCGTTCATCCTTTCCCAGCCCGGTCCACACACTCCAGCAGGCACCATTCCCACTGCAGGAAAAGCCAGCAGCACCATGCTCACTGCTTTGCAGCACACTGCCACACAAACTGCCTTTTCCAGTTTTCTGCACACAGGCTCACTGTATCTTTTCAAAGAGATAACATTCAAATTCACAGCTCTCTCTCCCCCGTCTGGCTAGTGCCTATGCTTTTTTTACTTCTTTCAGACATCTTTAATCGGGGAAGTACCAGCAAAGCTCCATGAAGATCCCCTTTCCCCTGTGTTTCCTCTATAACCCAATTCACTCTCCACAGGCCCTGCCCTTATCTCCCCAGCTCCAAGTGAAAGGTACTTCCACATTCGCCTCTAACAGGAAAGGTTATGCAAAAGCTTTTTTTCAAAATGCAGGCTAAACCATTTGGCAGTACGTGGAATTGGAGGAAAAAGAAAACCAAACTATTGCAGTCATGGTACACCAGAAATGCTTTAAACACTGTCACATTTCCAAGAAAATTGATCAGGGTAGTGGATTTCAGACCGCATCATTAGAGATTGATAGAGGAGCACTGCAACACCCACCCACGATACGGTTTCGGCCCCGTTCTCAGCACAGAACCGGCGGTACCGGCACACCCAAGGAGCTGCCTCGTGCCCAAGTGCAGGCAGCAAAGCCCGGCACTGGCTTACGGCG
>NW_005054300.1:7807448-7851349 GCF_000277835.1 Geospiza fortis | reverse complement strand
TTTTTGGGTTTTGTTTGTTTGTTTGTTTGTTTGTTTGTTTGTTTTGATTCGAGCGCTCCCGCCCGCGCGGACCGTGCCCGTCCCGGCAGGGAGGGAGGCACCGACCCCTGAGGCGGAGGCTCTGCCGGGTTTCTGCGTTCAGGTTATGTCAGTCTTCATTCCTTCCATTCTTTACGTGATAGAAGCTTGGGGGTCGGGGTACAAATAGAACAAAACCAAGACAAAACAAAAAAGTACATCTTTATATGCAGTGGCTTGCTGTGTTTCACTAGAAACTGACTTAATGTTTCCTAGTGCTTTGTACAGCAAAGCTTCATGTGTCAATGAAGGAGGAATAACCTATTTTCTATGTAAATTTTACACTTTGTGGCCTGTGGCCAGGGATTAACTAATCCTTGGGTTTTGCATACTCAGGAGACAGGATGCACCTGCTTTCTGGGCAAAGTTATCTGCGCACAAGTGGGAAGTTCGTGTAAAGCAATAGGCCAGATATGTAAAACTTCAGGGTGATGTGTAGCTACTTTTTCCAGTAAGGAACTGACAACATTTGACAAATGTGAATGTATCAAGGTCAACAATTGCATTTGGCATCCTTCCAGTTACTATTATCAAGCTCATCATCTCTCCTGCCCTGGCGCAACTACACCTGTACACAAGTTAATAAATGGCACCCAAGACGATGCACATCTTGTCTATGCTTGTGCCTTTATCATATTCAGTGTTGATTCAGATTGTTGATTCACCTACTAAATCAACAAAGACCAGTCTGAATGTAGACAAGTGCTTACAAAGTGCATAATAAAAAAAAAAAAGGAAAAATCCTACCACTTGTAGTATTTCCTTCAAGAAATCACTCAAATGCAGTAACAATTTTCCCGCATTCCTTTTTTTCCCATCACCAAAATACTGAAGTTATAGATTGACACATTTTTCAGGGTAAATTTAATTTTCTTTTTTTAGCCTGATGGTTACTGCAACCTGACGCCTACAGTCCCAGGCAGGCTATTTTTAAAACTCTTCTACAAATACTGACAATATACCTAGAAAAATTACATTGCAATCTTTATATATATTACTTTTTTTAAGAACAAATATGCGGAGGAATTTTTTCAGCTGCACTTTTACTATTGAACAGCTTCCATAAGCTACAAACAAAACAAAAATAATTAAATCTTCAGACGTTTAGAAATATCAACAGTAAAACCTTAAGTAGTTCTGTCTTTGGTGATTAAAACAAAAGTTGCATTTATTAAAAATTTAAGAAGCAGTAAATTCTTTTTAAAATGTAGCTGTTGACTTTAAAAACATTGCTACACAAAAGAGAAAATTTCCCCTTGTTTTCATTTTTAAGAGCACTTTCTTTTTCACAAATCTGCACCCAGCCATCAGAAACAGATCGCTTTGTCCAGGTGAAAAGAAAGAGCAGAGTAGGTGACCTGGGTTTGTATTTTTTCACTAAGGGCCAATCACATTGAAATTAAACTTGACTTTCTTGTAGGCTTCAGGGTCAGGAAAACAAAGTTTCTAATATATTTTGCTGACTGAAAGAACAGCTATAGAAGGAACACATCCATCATGAAGAGTATAATACTATTAAAAAGAAGCATACCTTACGGTGGTTCCAAGAGGCAGCTCAAAGGACTGGATCTCAGCAAGGGCATTTTCATATATCTGATCTTTATTTTCTTCTAGACACAATTCTGAGAGATTTGACTTGCTTTTCCTTGCCATAGAGTAGCATAAAACTAATCTAACTTTAGGAGAGGACTTTTATTCTGATTATTTTAGTTGACTAAGTGGCTCTGTAGTCAGCAAAACCAAGCATAAAAAAAAAGATCCTGTGCTAACCTCGTGACTCCTGAGGACTTTGTGTCCAAGAATGGTGCACAGCTGCTCTTTTCCTGTCTGCTGGTATCATTTGCCTCGTATGCACTACCCAGGCCTGCACAGTCTTTTGTATGTGTGTGTCCAATATATATTAGTCTTAACAACAAATTTCCTGCCAAAATAATATTTTTACATCCTTGAAATAAATATTAAACCTGAAATTTAGTAATTTTGAAAACATAACTTTAAAGGAATTTCAGGCACTAGACATCAATGCTTAATTTCTCTGTTAACTTTTATGAGATTAATTTTTTTGTAATTATGTTTTCCTTTTGCTATGTAAAAAGCTTGCACACAAGGAATAGCTGGATTTATGAAAAAAGTTTATGGATCTCCTAAAGCAGATTAGAAAAACAGAGAAGCTTTTATGTTCTCATCATTTTCCTTTTCAGCAGTAGTAGTTGGTACTTCTAATAACAAATTGCAGAAAATGCTCTGTGATAACTGTGGGTTTTATGTGTGCGAGCAAAAAAAAAAGTTGTTACTAATTTGTTACCTGCATGGAAAAAAATGGATAACAAATCTTGAGTGCAGTGCTGCTGTCACATCATTTTCATGATGATGGCAAAGAAAACACTTTGCACAACTGCCATTAATTACTTTAATTTCAGGCAGTTATTTCAAACATGAGACTGGAGTTCTAGATCTTTAAGTTTAAACAACTGTTTAGAAGCCTAATTCAATATAATTTGGATAATCAATATATTTGTTTTTTTAAATATTACTAGGGGTTTAATCAAAATTTGGCTCCTAAGCTCAGTACTGCTCCTGACGAAATTGCTTAATCCAGACACTCGTGATGCAGTCAACAGTTAAGTGCAGGAAAACAGAGATTACTCATTTTGGAGCAGGGTGATAAACATTTTATTCATTTCTCTGTGCCCAGTGGGAACACTGAGGAGATGAGTTCACATCAGTAGCAGTGGGAAAGAACACTAAGGCTGCAGTGAGTTAAGACTACAAATTTGCAGTGTGTTTCCTTGAACAAGCTGCTTTAATCACCGGTTTATTTTTGAATCAAAATTAAGCAAATGCTCTGTTAGCATTATTATGCAATACATTTCCTGCTTTCATGTTCTACGTGGAGTTGTGAGTAATTTTTACACTTTTCTCCAGAAATGGGAGCCTGTGATTGACCCATTCAGCCACTGGATGTCACACAAACGCAGATGAAAGGATGGATGTGGAAACTACTAATTTCTAATCTTAACAGTCACTGGATTCAGAATTAATTTAACAATTATGAGGTGACAGTGTACAAGTAAACTGCAAATATTATAACGAGATTAAGCTTATTCGTGTGATAGAACAAAGTACACCCACTGCCACTGTGGAAGAGCAGAGGCGAGGCAGGTAAATCAGAGATGCCTCAGACATCTACACGCAGCCATCACACACTGGCTGGCAATAGAAATAGAATGCAGTGATGAAAGCATGCTGATTTATACAAAATGCTTTTATGAATATATTTATATGATTTTAAATTAGTTCTATTCTTACAGAGGGTTTGGATAAAATTTCTTCTTCCTCCTCTCCCAAAAATTTAAACAGTAGCTTGGTTTAGGAAATCAGCTAACCAAAATAAACAGGACTCTGAATCTGCTGTTCAAATGTTCTCATTGGTATCACAGCTGCCTGGAAATAAATATGTTTAATAACAAAGCAAAATAATGTAAGAAGAAGCAAACAAATACAAAGGTGAATGACCAAGAAATAGGCAGATGTTACAGTCTCCAGTTGTGGCAGATGGGTGTTGAAGTACCTTGGTTCTCTGGACAGGATCAGACCAAATTGCACCAGGCCTGGCTGCTCAGCTCTCCGGAGTGTTTTGTACTCCCACTGAACCTAAGACCATGACATCCAGAGGATGATCCAAGGTACAGTGGTGGATTTGAATCTGACCTCAAATCAGGAGAACATTAAACCTGCCAAAAGCCCTTTCTGCTGCAGATGACCCTGCTTCTGCCCTGTGCTGTCTGTCCAGCCTGTGCTCCCCTTCCCCACATCTGCCATCTGTTCCTCCCCACCGTAATTCCAGTGCTGACTAGATGTGCTCAACATCTACATCTTTCAGTCACACAGGAGCTTTTCCTGTTTCCAGCTGAGCTCAGGGCCACTCTCAAAAGGCTTTAGGGAACTGCCTTGTTCAAGGAAATAAAGTATTTTTGTAAAAAGACAAAGGGACAAATTCAGTGTAGGCACTTGACATCCGCTTCTGGCAGAACAGTGTATCTTTGCTTCACAACTATACATAACGTACTTGGAGGCTGCAACTAAATAGTTTGTCACCAAACACAATGCTAAGTAATTTTTTTAATTTATGGTGCTCTCCATGCAGAAAAGGACAGGAGATGTTATCATTTCTGAGATATCGTACTAAGTCCTTGTACTTGTACTTGTTCAGATTTAACCAGGTCAAGAAGTTTGAGGAGGCTTCCTCTAGAAGTCCCCAGCAGAAAATGAGAAGGTATTTTCTGTGCTGGTTAAATTCCCACTATTTCTGTGAAGGAAGTATTTCATTATCTGGACAGACAGAAACCTCAGGCCCTGTAAGATATAGATCTGCTGCCATCTTTCCAATCATCCTGAGATTTTCCTTTGAAAAAATGATCCAAAGCACCTATTTCTTGCTGAAGGTGTAAAAACGGTTCACAGCTCAGAAGAGAGCAAGAGGGGAAATTGAGGCAAATTATCAACAATATTGTGAAACGGGATGCAGAGGCTTATCTAAAGCAAAACCACTTTCACCATATCCTTTCTCCCCTTCCTCCCCTAATTCCTACTCTTCCCCAGCCCTAATGGGATACCAGAGGGCCAAGAACTGTTGGTTTGAATCTTTCCTGCCTGTGTTCATACTTTAAAAATACATTTTACCCACATGACCATTACAAAAATTGTAATGTGCTGTTGAGTAGGGTCCTTACTGGGTATGCAATTCCAGTGTAGATTACTTCCTTTTTTTGCAATTGCCAGTGCACAATTAGCAGCTTTGAGTCTGTTTCATTTTCTTTCCCAGTTGGATTGGAATCCATTTTGAATGAATCATGGAAAAGGGAGAAGGGGGAAAATGTTCACCCTCAAATAGAATTACTATAGATAATTTTCACATGCAATGCCATCCATAACAAATTACTTCATTGGTCATTGCCCAGATATCTCCTCTTTACATCCCTCCACAAGGACAACAATGCCATTAGTCATTTCTCTGGCATCTCCTGCTCTGCTACTGCCTTCTTTCCTGGGCTCATCCCCAAACTGGACCCTTGCAAACCAGCTCATTCTCCCTAGAAACTGAACTGACTTCTCCCATTCCTCTTGTGCCTGTTTTTCTGATGGCCAGACCCATTTCTGCCTCTCAGATGAAGCATGGTAGCAACACCCTATCAAATGATTCTTGGGAAAAACAGGCAGATGAGGAGATGATGAAATTACCACTGCCATTTTTTGCTCTTTGCCTAATATACAGCCAGTACATTAGGTTTCAGCAGGGAGAATACCTTTTTTTTTTTTCATTTCAGAGCATTTAAGTGAATTATGTTTTCTCAATAGTAGTCAAAATCATAAATATATTGGGGGTTTTTTTTTTGTTTTAATTACACTAGATTTAAGAATTGGACAGTGTATATAACAATCTTCACCAAAATACTGAATGAACAGTGTTCACATCTGGGGGTTCACATGGGGTTTTTTTATGGTAAAATGTCAGAACAGCACACATCTCTCCTGTTAGGAGGGCAGTGCATCATTAACTGCTTTTGGCATTTCACTGACATCTTACAAGTGCATAAAAATATCTGGAGAGATCCTCAGCTGGTGCTGATGTTATCTTTGTAAGAGTCAATAAAGATATCGAAACTATTGGTTGAACAGAGGCACTTCAGTCTGACTGCAGTGGGAAGGAGAGGAGAGTCTGTCATTACATGTGTTTATATAATGCTAGGTGCCATTGAAGAACAAGTACTATTTCATTTTCATTGCAACATACAAACCATATTTTTTTAGCATAGCATTTGAATGATGCTACAAAGTAGCATCTTTATCTTTCTACAGAACAAAACACTGATGCAGAAAAATTTTTCTCTCTGCTTACCAGTGCTTTTAAGGAACAGGCATTGACTAAAACCCTGAGTCAAGGGTATGCCCTGGGAGCCTGAGGTCTTTGCTTCTTTATAGGCAGTGGGGAGCTCTATTACAGATTTTGTTCTGGAGGACATTAATTTCCTTGAACAGGAGGGCTTTTATTTCTCCACACTTTTAAGAACATTCAGTCTTAGATGGCCAGAGCGCTTGTATCATTATGTAACCAAGGAGAACTTCCCTGAGAAAAATAGCCCCTGTTCTAGTCTGGGATATGAACAAATCAGAAATTAAAATTACTTTTGATGTTAGGATGAGTACATCATGGACATCTGACTGGTGATGGCCAAGTGGTCCCAGCATGATGAGTTGCTGTCAGCTGAGCCACAGTGAGTGACAGACATGGTGCCCACTCTGAGTCTGTTCTCACTGCAAACTGAAATGCTTTAATTGAAACTACTATGAACAACCCACTAACAAGTTTCATCATTTTTATCATGGCCTTTATTCTTTTAATACTTCAGGAAGAAAAAAACCAACCTTGTCTGAATATAGGCTTGAATTGCTTTAGCTAATAATTAATTAAACTAAATATCTCCATAGGCATTTTCAGTCTCTCAGGTTCTTATTTCAGTTTAGTTAGAACTCCACCTAATTGATTTAAGTGAAATAACTCTGCCTTTGAAAGGAATATTATCCAATAGTTTTTTGCACCAGTTCTGTGCAGGTCAGGCTTATCTTTCTGCTACATTCTCCACTCATGCTCCCTGAAGTTTGTAAGAGGGAACAGTTAGATTACCACTGCATGATGGTTGATATTTAATTGTTCTTCTAGTCAGATCTGGCCAGAGGAAATCTTCAGTATTTATTTTGCTGAAGAGCCCATGCCTATTCAGTGGTGTTAACAGCAATCAGGAAATTTAGAGGAAGTACCTTGACTATCTGCTGCTTAGATAGCTGGGTCTTATTACTATGAAAAAAAAAAAAGAAAAACCAACCAAGGAAAGAACATTGCCAAATAATACTATACTTCAAGAAAAAAACTCTTTTCCAGTAAATGAGTACAAGAATCATTGTTTAAAGTGTCACACCACACTAACTGCTTTTTTGTAATATTTCCTAGTTATATTCAATTAACATGGCACGTTAGACCTTGTAAATCAACACTATTAGCTTTGAAAGAAACCGCTTGTTTTTTGAGAACATTCCAGGCCACAAACACTTTTTCCAGTGAAAACTGAACAATTACAATAAGACTCTGTTTTGGTATGAAAATAGGAAATGATGCTGAACAAAAGGGAATGTTTGTTTAGAAATTCCAAGGCCATTAATTTATATTAAGAAACTGTTTGTGCTCAGAGACTATAATCAAAAGGTGATGTGAATCATTGATCACAAAAGGACTTTATAGATAAGGACCAAGTGCATTTCTGGGTGATTGTATTATATATTAACAACTTGCATGAGCAGCTTTTGCTGATTCATTTGGCAGGAAGTGAGCTGCCAAGAGAGATTTCTAGAGGAGGAACAATCAACAATATTTTCATATAAAATAACCTCCAGTTACTGTATTGTTCTCACAACATTTGATAATTAATGTTTTCCTGTTCAAGAAAAAAATGCATAAATCACAAAAACAAAGGCAAATCTGGTTTAGTGTTACACTGCTATAAATACACACACAGGCAAAGTAAGGGCACTGATCAATTAAAAAATTGGAAAACTGGTAAGTACTCCTTGTGAAATTGCTGCACTGTTTGGAATTAAAGATTTGGTAAATGCTATTCTTTTTTGGAGGAAAAAAAAGTCACACCTTTGTCTTTCTTCTTGGTTTGGAAGCTCACTGGTTGTGACATGCCTGGGATTTTATCCAAAAGGCAATACTTGGTTTCCATTCAGGAGAGCAGGACCTCCACAGACACCAGTTCTGAGCCACCAGGCCAGCCCCAGGAGCAGTTCCAGAGCGCCCCATGGCACAGGGACAGCTTGGCCCTCCAAGCAAGCAGCCCTGAGCAGCACATCCAGCCACGGAGGGGGACCCACTGCTCCACCACGGTGAGGAGAACTGGGGGCCTGTGTTACACAAAGTGTACCAGGGACAGTCCACAGCAAGGGGACACGGTGAGTCTGGGGGTCCTCTGCCATCCAGCCCGTGCCAAGGATGCTTTGCCCACATTGCCAGCAGGCATCATTCAGCTTTCTTAAACCCTGTCATTGCTACCACTGGTACAAATAGAGGGGAAAAAATACAAATGCCGTCAACTAATCTTTGTTATAACTTGATGTGTGATGGCAATGCCCAAAATGCAGTGAATTTGGCAACTCGTAATGAAGGAAAGACAACAGGAGAGAAAGCATGGACCAAGGAGCTTCTGAGAGTAAAAGATGCTGCAGTGTATCTTACAGACACTTGTAGGTTCTGCTCTAGCTGGGTCCTGGTTAGATGTTATTCACAACCAGTTGCACAGTTCTTTAACACAAACTTTCCTATTGTAATATTTTCTGCAGTATTTGTCATTAAATGCATGGTAACAAATCAGGGGCAGATTTAGGAAGCAATCTATTAAAATGACTAAGAAAGGTTTTAAAGAAATTAAGAAGGAAAAAAACAGAAGCCAAATACGTTGGCAGTTGTGGATTTTCATTCAGCATAGACCTGGCAGAGCTCTGGTTCTTTATCTTCCTTTTTTTTCATTATGAAACATTTCATGTTTCATAATGTTTCAGCTGTTTGTTTCAGCTAATGTTTCATAATGTTTCAGCTATTCTCTGATTCAGGAAATACTAATTAGGCGACCATGGAAAGGAAAGGCACCTCTTGCTAAGGAAAAGTGCTGTATAATAAACTGTCATGAAATTCCACTAATTCTACCACAAATGATCACCAGAGAAAGTACTGATTATCAAAAACCTGTCAGCCAAATATAAAAAATAAAAAATATTCTAAAGTAAGGATTTAGAGGGTTTTTTAAATTAGAATATCTTGAAATCTTGTGTTCAGTAAGGAAAATCTATTAACATAAGTGGAGTCTGAAATAGAGTTTGTATACAGTTAATGTAAATTCAGACTTTAGAAAATGGTTTAAAATATCACAGGTTGATGCCAAATAAATACTTACACTCTCACTTCTGCTGGTTGATCTCATCCTGAGAACACAGATAACAATCCATTGTAAGATTAAGGCTGTCCTGATAATGTAGCTCCTCTGAGTGACAACAACAAGAAGCTATAGTCTGCTCATCAAGCACTGCAGGAAAGACAAGATTAAATAATAAATCATGGCAAAACCCAGCTAGTGGGAATATCAGAAATTCCTGACTTAAGAATCATTGTTAATAACATAAAATATTTGAAGCCATTTGCATACTGAAATTTACCAAGGCAATGAGGATACTATAAAACAAAATTGCAAAATTGTAGAACAACAAATTGCATTCTACAATGTAAGCAGATTTTGGTAATTAAAAAATGTGAAGTCCAAATGATAATTTAAATTATAGTTCCCCCTTTACATACAGCAGTCTACCTGAGATACTAAGATTTCAGGAAATATTATCTATTCAGTGGAATTCTAATTAAAAAATGTGAAGTCCAAATGATGATTTAAATTCTATTTCCCCCTTTACATACAGCAGTGTAAATAATTAATTAGAAATTCAGATATTTAACACATCCCATCTCCAATTAGCCAGGAAAGACATTAAAGATATCTTAGTCACATTAAGAATAAAACAAAAACATTTTTCACATGAGGTTTTACATTAGGAAGCAAAAGGGTTGTACTGAAAAGATTAGAACAGATTAATTCCTCTTTTCATTATCCAGAGAGGTACATTTATAAGACAAACTAACAAAAGGAACAGAGAAGATGCATTTAATGGAAAACAGGGTAATAATGAACCTTGAGCAGTACTGGAAGGATTCAGATTTGCCCTGCAAATTGGGATTCTAATAATATTAGAAAGAAACAATTATCTCAGAAGAATTGCTAATGATAATTTAAAATATATTTCTATTTTCTCTTCTGTTACTTTATTACTACTGGATGAAACTGTCCTACAGTTGGATGGTCCTCTTATTTATTTCAAAAATTGACAAGCTGAAATAAAGGTTGATTTAATATATTTATATGCTCATATATACACCACTTATATGTTAGCCATTACCTGCCAGCCTCCTCCCCCATCTCTCAGCATAGCATAAGCTTTACATTTACAGTTTCCTTTTCCTCTTAAAGGCAATGTATCATTTTCAGAGGTTATGAGCCCAACAGTGTAAATTTTGCATCTTGAAATGTAGCATATAACATTGTCTCCCATGTCTGCTTCAAAACCTTAGGGGAAATTTTGCCTGACTGAGACAAAAAGCAATTAAGCCTTCAGTTTTGAGGGGTGTTTTTCAATGCTTTGCAAACTTTCAAAAGGCACAGAGGTATTTTCCTTGCCCAAGACAAGCAACCGACAGACTTGGAGCCCACCACAGACCACTGCCCAGGCACAATGGGAAGGAAAATCAGTCTTACCTCTGAATTTTCCTGTGTGTTTAAATCAGACACTTAATGATTTTTGCTTAATGTAGGGTTTGAGTTTGAATAGTACTTTAAGCACTGAACTGTCTCCTTAATGTTTGGAGGGGATTAAGTTCAGAGTTCATTGTGTTGTCTGTCATTTTAAAAAGATTAGATAGTTTAGTTCGGCTCCTAGTGGCCATGTAAAAGTCTCTGTATTTATTGACTGTCTGGAGTCATTATCAAAGCCTCTAAAACCAATCGACACCTTGTAAACAGAGGTGCCATTATTTTAGTGATCCTGATAAGATTTACATGACATCCACATTTTTGTTATGATCAATTTAACTGTTAGAGATATTCATACTGTAAGAGCTTATGCGTGATACATGATTACCAATTCCATTAGCAAATTAGGCTTTATATTGGTTTGGAAAATACAAATGAATGTAGCCCATCCTAGTCTGTGTCAGATGTAACTTGTAGTCTTAGATTTGGATCAGGAAAATTCTGAAAGGTTTCAAATATTCTTCCAGGAGAAAAAGATCCTTTCGAAGGGAGGAAATGATATTTTAAACTTGGGGATCATTCTGGTGACTATTGGTAGACTGAGAAACAATATCATGTGGAAGAGTCTGATGTCATAAAAGAGTAGATTTTCTTTTATGTAGTAAGAAAAGTGTGCACCATTAGACTACTACTATACAATTGCTAAACTGTATGAATTATTTCTTTTTCAAGTAGCTATACAAAAATCAAGTTGAATTTTAGACTTCAGCATCATTCTCAAGAAATTACTGAAGGGTTTTTGTTGGTTTATAAAGGGGCAAAGCTAAATCACAGGGCTGTCAATTGAACAATCACATTGTAAATATCATTGACAACCAGTCCCACTTCTGATGCCCCAGGACTTCCATTTGTAAGACAGATGCTCCAAACACAGCAATGGATTGCAGTCTTTCTGAAAGAGAATTATGCATTTCACTGTGCTTAGAAGATGGATTATTAAATCATAAAGCATAACTGACAGACTAAGCAAGTTCCATTGGATTTGAAAAATTTGGCATAATTTTTACAACCATGCTGTCATGGCAATGTTTTTTTCACCTGATGATATAGTTGGTTAAAAAAAAAAACAACAGTTTTTCAGTACCCAGCTTATGCTGTGCATATCATGGTAGGGTTCTCACATAAACTGATTTTACAGAAAGCCTTTTCCTATTGAACTTCAGCTTACATTGTGCAACAAGTAATTTTTTTGTGGTGATCTGTCTGCTGAACGTTTGTTTGCTGACATTTGATAAATACTTGCTACTTCAGATGTTAATCAAAGGTGTTAATAAATCAAATCAGTTTGTTAAAACCTGGTGTGTTGACAGTGCCAAGGTATTCTGTAATCTGTGTCAAAAGGATCAATAGAAGAACATGAAAACATTACCACTGTGGGACAATATTGATTTTTGTCTTAGAAATACTTACTTAGCTCCTGAACTAAATCATTAAAATCAATGAAAAATCTTCCATTGACTTCACTGAGCGTTGGGTCAGGTATTTAGACTGACAATTTTAGGTTCAGGCACTGGTTTTAAGTTTGCAGGAGCAGAGCAGAATGGGGCCCTGATCCTTGACAGCAAGTTCCAGGCATGTGTGTGATGCAAATTACAAGAAGCAGCTTTGGGAACAGCTCCATTGCGCAGTTTCTCAGGAAATACAAATTTAGAAGGTTTGCATGATAGGCTAAAGTTTAATTCCCCTCCATTATTACTACTTCAGTTTGTGTGACTTGGTTTTTCAAACTTAAATCATGTTTTTCATCATTTTGAAACACAACGTTTAAGTAATGCACCTTCCCATTAGAATTATTTCGCAAAGAATTTATGGCCTTCAAGGTAAAGGTCTGTGAAATGGGATAACAACCATAACAACTACACAATAGCATCATTAAGGGTACTTCAGTTGCATTTACTTTCCCAGTGCTTGAATTTATTGCTATACTGTAAAGTCCCTATTCAGAAAAAAATATGCTTAGTTCCATTTACAGAGCTGACTTTGCCTGAGAGAGATTAGAAGTAAAATTATTTGAGATAGAATCAAAGAATTCCATCTTTTTAATTAGTCTGTTAAAGGCAGGAGCACCTAAAACAAATATTTAACTCTGTTGTTGAACACTACTGCCAAAGTCATGAAGAGGAAATTTATAGGGAGCTCTAAAGTCACTTGACAATTATTTCCTTGGGTTATGACTTCTCAAATTGCTGTTTATTGCCAATAGCACTACATTTCAACATAAATAGGATTCATGGGATTAGTGCACTGTCCTGGTAAAGATGTTTAATCTTCACTTTAAATGAAATATGGTAATTGAACCCCTTTCTTCTTGTGTAAGAAGTGCCTTTAAACAAGGCTGGCTGTTTTTGTACACACTAATGAATCTCTAGCTAAAATACCTTTTTGGTCAGAAGCCAAGCTTGCCTTGTTACCTGATGTTCTCTGTAAATATAAAGCATGAGGTGAAGAGGGAAAAGAGGAAGGGAAATGTTCTAATAAGAATTAACCAGTACTACTTAAAATACTTCATCATCAACAGGATTAAAAATGAGAGAGAAATAATAAGCTTTGGTCAATAAATAGCTAGTTCAGATCCAGAGAGTTATGTGTTTTAAAAAAAAGAAATTTGAACATTCTTGTTTTGTTTTAATAAGTTTAATAAACTTCCCCTCTCTTTTTTTTTTTCCTTTTTGGCAGCTGGACTGAAGCCCAGCTTAGTTTAGCAGAGAGACAGAGACAGGATTACCTCTCAGTTTCAGGATGACCCCTTGCAAGCAGACTTAAAAAAAACTCATCATTCACAATAGGATTTGCTTTGTCAGAGCTGAAACAGTTCCAAAACATCCAGAAAAACAAGGGACCCCATCTCCCTGCCTGCTACTTCAACATTTCTACTGGTTGCAAGATAGTAAGCTTTTTAAGATCACTTTAAATGGTTGAGTGCTTCAATGAGATGCTTATTGCTGGGGCCTCTTGGAGTCCCATGCCAGTGGCAATCAACATCTCTGAGAGTCTCACAATACTTTTTCCTGAGCCCTTCAATTCTTCCTTAGCTACAGGGCTCATTGCAGGACCAGGACTAACATCCCTCACCTGGGCACCCCCAGCACAACCTTCTCAACCAGACAGGTGCTCATTTGGGGAGGCTCTGTGGGCACAGCACAGCTCACTGCACACATCCAGGCTCCTGCTGTACTGTGTGCCTCATTCCTCCTGACTGCTGGGACCCAGATGGCTTCTGCCATGCCCTGAGGCATGCCCAGGGTTTGCACTGAGGAAAACTGCTTGTCACAGGTGACAACTGCCCGTACAACAGAACAGAAGTGTTTGGACAATGCTCTCAGGCACATGGTGTGACTCTGGGATGCTCCTGTGCAGGGCCAGGAGTTGGACTTGGTGATCTTTGTGGGTCCTATCCTGTGGGATCCTTTCCAATTCAGGATATTTTATGAATCTATGCTGAGTCTGGCTGGTGTACTTGTATTTAACTTTTGATAATGGTACAGTACAGCAGACCTGGTGAGATATTCCTCACTGCACTTGCTTGTTAATTTTAGAGTAAATCACTCATTGACTAGTGCCAAAAATTCAGAGTTAAGGATTGGGATGGCATTTATGCAGTTAACCAAGTCTATACACACACTCAGCCATCAGTTGTTAAGTGCTGGACACTCCCAATTTCTAGAGGTCTAGACGGGCTGTAAAAAAGGGAGTGTTTAGCAGAGTCCTGGTTTTTATAGGCTTAGAAGCACCATACTCACAAACTGGAAGCAGAGAGATCTACACAAACCCTCAAAAACCAAACCAACCTCCAAACTCAATTCCTCAAAACAGCTTTACAAGAAGATTTTGAAACAATGATTGGTGTGAAGAATGTTTGTCACCCACAAAAACTCTTGTCTAGCATAAACCACCACATTTTCATGAATCAGACTGTTGATAATCATACAGGCATAGGTCTTCTATACACAGTTCACCAGATGTGAACTTGCTGCAACAAGGACTACTGTCAAACTCTTAAAAATTGTGGAACTAACTTTGAACTTCTTATTGTTGGTTTATATTCAATATTAAGTCCAATCTTAGGACCTCACCCACTACTGTAATGCAATGCAATTGTTCAGAAACATATGTGGCCTATGCATCATATCCAGTCATAACCCAAACACATTTACTTAGGTTTTCAAAGGCCTTGTGTCAGTTGTACGTCACAACACCGCAGTAACCAATAATTTTTTTTTTGGGCAAACATTTACCTAAGAATGATAAGTGTGCCAAGTACTGAAAGCTACATCATCTTACTCCACCTTACTCAGATTCTGGTTTTCTTAGCGCTTCTGAAGCAGCTAGCAACAATTCCAGGTTCCAGGTTTTGCATCTACAACAAAAATACTTAGGCTGGATGTCCAACTGCCTTCAAGTTCAAAATAATCTTTCATTTGTCATTAGAATTTACTGCAATGAAAATGCCTTTGACCTCAACTTCAGTCTTTTTGACTAAACTCACACGTGGATACAGATGTTCTTTCTTGTAGATAGCTTTTCAAACACCACATAATATAAAAGTGGGCAATACTATGAAAATTTAAAAATAGAATAATACAGTAATTGTATGATGGTAATTCATTTATACAGGTACATAGCTATGATTCGAAAGATAGCTTAGTCATTGTCTAATGATGAAGGCAAATGACTCAGTGAGTACAATAGCACTTTATAAAGAGCTTAGTCATTTGATTGAGAATAATTTTTAAATTATTCTTCTTAAGCACGATGGAGAAATATGTAAACTATTACACAGCAATGTTATAATAAAATTTGATCTTTGTCTTTTTTAACTGCTGAGGCAGCTGGGATTAATTTTTTTCTGGGAATCTAATACTTGTGAGGCTTTCTTTTGCAATGTGCTGTGCTGAGTAGTTTGCTGGAATTAGTTTTGTTTGTATTGTTTGAATTTCTAACTAATAGCATGTCCACTATTAAATGTTTTTTGTATTTTTTTAGCCCTTTCAAAAATTTGAGTCATGAAATCTAGCAGGATATATTCGAAGTGCTAACTCATGAAAATAGGGAATGTGTTAATAATTTATTATTCATACCTGTAATAAGTTACACCCTTGCCTCCTAGTATCTTTTGGCTAAAGAAAGACCATGGAATTTGATGTGGTCTTAATGTAATAGCTGAGGATTCCTGTAGTGCTAAAAAATCCTTGTCAACACCCAGCTCTGTGCTACACTTATTCTATTTATTTTTGCAAATACAAGTTCTAAAGAGAAAAACTTTCATTAAAACTGGCAGGTGAGTTGATTCATCATTCCCCAAGATAACAAGCACATTCTTCAGATCATTAACTGGAGTCAAGGTTGATGAGAAGCTAGGAGTACCCTTCAGACATTCATTTATTCATTTATACCTTTCAAATTCACCTCTCTCCTGTGCATCTGGGAACACAGCTCTCAATGTGCAGAACACCCAGACTGGGTCACCAGAAACTGACTATGTGAGATGACAAGCTGATCTCCAGAGCCAGGATCTGAAGATCTGGAGATCTAATCTTAGGGTCAGATCATCCCTTCCGTGCTTGAATTCAGAGCCAGACATGTAGCTTATAGATGCACTGCCCAGCAAGTCACACTGCTGAATACAAACATGAATATACTCATTGCTCAAGACTTGCTAACTTTTAGATCTTAAAGAAAAAAAAATTACAAATCTCTTACTGAAGACGGTACATCTTCAGTGAGTCCCTGTAAAAGCCCCACTGAAATTGGGCTGTGTAGCACATCCCACTCCAGGTCACCTGGTCAGGAGTGGCACTGTCACAACACACACAGAGCTGCTTAGGACAGGCATAATATGTCTGCAGGAACAAACACTACAGCTTGTTCTCCAGCAAGTTGAAACAAGATAAAAATAATGATTTGGGAAACAAAATCTAATCCTATGTTTATTTAAATGTGACAGCATTTTGTTGTTGTTCTTAAAGAGCCTCTCTGTGCTCACAAACAGCTCTGATCACCACAGCAGTGTGGAACCACAGATTAACTACTGGGAATAGAGAATAGAGAAGAATATTCTGAGTTGGAAGGGGCCCACAAGGATCATTGAGTCCAACTCTTTAGTGAATGGCCTGTACATGGATTAAACCTGTGATCTCCCTGCTCCAACCAACTCATGGATGGGTGCCTGAAGCATAGACTCATTGTATCAAATACCTTATCCAATATCAAACTCCTAATGAGTGGCAAGGCAGAAAATTGAACCCAGATTTCCCAAGTCCTAGCCCAGGATTCTCAGCACAAGAAGACCTATCTTTGCAAAATTGGGTGTCTCTAATTTATTTCTGGTACTTTTGGGTTCTGATGAGGCTGGAAATATTCCAGCAAAAGAAGGAAGTGGAGATGAGTGTGAAAAATGAAACAAATATACGTGTAACCAAACTTCTTTGGCAACCTTAAGCTTGGTTTAAACTTAGAAAGATTTTTTCCAGGACAAATTAATCTCTAAATAAAAGTCTATGACTTCTGATACGATTTTCCTTTTTAAAGCAGGTTAATAGCTGTACCTAAAAATATGAAAGAGAAGAAAGCAATTTAGGAAGTCAGACATTTGAGGTTTTATCTTAACTTACTGCTGAGCATAATCTTATAGAGCATTGTTGCCCAAAATGCTGGATCTGTTGCCCAGGGCAAAAATTTCCTGACCTCTCCATAAACTGGATCAAGGAATGAGAACAGCAGAAAATATATTGGATACAACTGCTTTTCTTTTTTTTCTTCTCCCTCTCTTAGCTGGCTGGCTGCTGGGTCAGACAGTCATTGCTCCTGGTGCACAAAAAGCAGCAGAAAATTATGGCACGAAGATTGAAAGGGGACTGTGCTTTTTCATACCATGTAGCTGCCACAAGTAGCTAACCTACACCAAATTCCATTAAGTGAGAAAAATTTGGTCCCAGATTAAGGTAGCCATTTCTTTTGGACTGAGATGAGAAGGGTTTCTCTCCTTTTCTCTTATTTGCCTGAAGTATTTTTCCAGGCTGGTACCACCATGACTGTGCAAATGTTGTGGTCTTCTGAGTAGTTACAACCTCTGTGGCATAGGGAAATCCATCTCTGACAGAATCATTGAGTAAAAACAGCACAAACTGAGGTCGTGGGTTCACCATTAGGCTGTGTTGTAGGATAAGTTCAGACCTGATCAGATGTGATGGTTTACCATGATCACATCTTGGTAAATACGTTACATTTAATCTTTCAAAAGAATAAAATAAAAAGAACTTTAACATTTCCAGAAAGACTGTGTGCTGTGCTTTATGTTATGGAGCCTACATTTCTAATCAGGTACAAGGTTCCAGGAACTCAAATTTATCTATTGGAACCACAGACAGAAATTTACACACATTGTAAAGAAGCTTGTCTGCATACTCCACTGTAATTGCTTCTGCTTCCAGAAGGCAGCAAATTGCTAAGATAGGTGTTTTTCAGTTTAGCACCATGCTCCCAACAAGATGAAAACAGCTTGTGGTAAATATAATAGCTAGCAGCCAGAACAATGGCAATTAGGACAACAGCCTAAATCCCGTGGTGGCTCTGGACAATGTGTGAACGGTCTTGCTAGTGTAGTGATAAGAAGTTTAAATTAACATTCATTAGCATCTCCGGGAGTCCTACAGCAGCCCAAGCCAAGAAATCATTAAGCTGGTGCTTCTTCCTCCTGGCTAACCTTGCTTGGGTTTAAGCAGAACTGACATCACCTTACACGCTTCTCCAAGTGGAGATATGGGGCTCTGAATGAAGACTGAAAAACCCCAAACTGGATGACACTAACGCCACCCCTCAAAAAAAAAATAATACAACCCCTCTAAAAATAAAAATAAACAACTTTTAAAAGAACCACCAAATGATTTCTATTTAAAGACACTGGCTTAATTAGAAAGATTAATTAGTAATTCAGTTGTTCAGACCTTTTGTGTGCACTCGAGTCCATGAATCCACAAGCCACAGACTCTCCAGAGACGTGGACCTGCTGTACATCCTCACTGACATAGGGTACCGTCATCTATTTAAACATTTAAGATTTAATGAATACAAAAAAAAAACATTTCAAAAAAAGGGGCAGTAGAGTTGTAGAGTGCAGTTGTAGGGTAGTGTGAGGTTCCACAAAGCAGAACTACACAAAACTTCCAGTTTTCACTGTGCAAATATGTATGTGAAAAACTATATTCCTGATTAGTAGCTGTAAAGTCTTTTTCACAGCACTGGTTATCCATATTGACTAACAAAAGCAGGGTTTCCCTCACAGCAGCGAAAAGGGACATATTCTTCATGAGGCAACAGCGCAATTTTACTTCCTGCAAAGCGCTGCTATTTTCGAAGTAAAACTATTTTGAAGAGCAGGACAAGTTGTTTTGAGGTAGGTTCCTGACTTTCACTTTTGCTATATAATCTAACTGAAAGAAAAAGGGAGAAAAGTTCAACTTCTTTTAAAAAGTCCTTGGTTTTATGCACTTTCCTGTTTTCTGGCCAGAAGTGAGAGTTCATTCCTCACAAAAGACTGACAAGGCTCAAAGTTACAGCACACAGCAGCATGTCCTGCATTTTTCAAAAATTTCCTTAACTCTACTGAGTGCTAAGTCTCACACCACCCCTTCCGTGCAAAAAGTGGTAGGAGGCAGCAACCAAAGGCAGGAAGACAAAAGGAAATGCCCCTCAGGGTTTCCTCGGCATAGCGAGGCAGAGTGGAAACCAGAAGAATTGGAAAAGTCGATTATTTCCCAGCTTGCACTCAAGGATTGACAGGATTCTGCCAGCACCTGCCAGGAGATCGAGTCATGCCTGCAGCTTTGGGGCCCCTGTGCTCAGACGGGATGGCTCTGCTCAGGTCACACTGCTGACTGGCTCCCCCAGCAGTTGCTTGATGGGATTTGGAGCAATCTCCTGATCATGTTCATCAACTAATAAACAGTTAAAATAATTGGAAAAGGGAGAAGGAAAAAGCCCTCAGTTTCTGTGTCCACCTTCTAAAAGTAATAACTTTTTTTTCTTTCTCAGGTGAAAAAAGAGACTTGAAGAGAAGAAAGACTTTTACTTTGTCTTCTACTGCTGAGTAATTCAAGCTTATTTTTCCTCCCTTGCATAGTACTAGAAAATTTTACTAATCAGAGGACATGTTACATCATGGACCTTGGAGTGGATACTATCCTAATTTCATATTGTCAGGTTTGCATCCATCACATGGTTAAAACACCCACCAGAAGTGTGTGGGAAGGAGCAGAAGTGGAGCTGAAGCTGCAGCTTCCCAGCCTGGGCTGTGCAATGCCTGGACACTTATCAGCCAGCACGAAGGCAGCTTGTGGGGAGCAGGAGGGCCAATCCAGCTGGGTGAGGTCCTGCCAGGGGCTTGGGGCAGGCTGGCGTTAAAAACCAGAGTCAGCGCAGAGGAGCTGCTGCTTGGAGCACAAGTGTTGCTCCACAGTTTGAATAGACTTCCTGTGGCTGCCCTGAGACAGCATCTGGCACTGCAGCCTGCTCTGCTGGAAAGGGAGCTCCTCTGGCAAGTCTGGAGAAAATAGAAACAGAGCCACCAAGGTGGGAGAGCAGGCTCCTAACCTGCACCCAACCTGCAGCAACTGTTGGGATTTGTTACAGCCTCATTAAGCTCATTTGACACACAGTTGTCTAGATAACCATCTACCATTTCAGATTTGTGGGACCAATAGCCAGCTGAAAAGACAAGGATTCAAAACTTTAGAATTCTTTTTTTTTGTTTTGTTTTTGGTTTTGTAACATAAGCAGACACCCCGACAGGGTACACCAAGTAAACCCTATCTGAGTCTGGGGTTTTTGAGTTTTTTTGATTGTTGAAGCAATATTTTTGTTTTCGTTGTAGTTTACATAGTAAAAACAGGCAAACTGTGTCACTGTTTAAAAAGTGATAAATTTAAAAACAAGAAGTGAAACAGTGCAGATACCTGAAACTACACCAATTCTGCTAGCTTTGCTACACTACCAACAGAAATAGTCCTGTCCTGTTTAGATAGACTTTGTTTTGCTACATGACTGCATATGCAGTGAAGTGATATCAAGTCCTGAGGGTCCACTCCTTTGATGAGTTAAGCACACAAAGGCCCACATTTTGATGCAATCTGATATCATATATTTAAGTCCTACACAAACTGCAACTGTGAGGAAGTGATAAACAGAACTTCCTGCACAAAGCTGCCTGAGATAACACTTTCCATGGACTGGAAAAAAAGAGACATGATTGCTACAGAACTAAAAGGGAACTGTTCCGCTCTTAATAAATAACCCTTTCTTTTTCACGTGGCTGTTGCAAAAGCCAAAGCACAAGTGACTAAGATTCAGTAAGCTGCGAAGCAGTTCTACTCACACATTGCTGAAATGATTCTTTGAGGAACTACACTTAATTCTGAGCTCCAGATCCATGTTCTCCCAAAGGCTTCTGTGCTGCAGCTGCTGCCCTGCAATTCAGAAACCTCCTAGCTAACATTTTTACTTACATTTTAAAGAAAGTTTTAAAGAAAACTAAACTAAAACCTTTCGTCAAATGGAGGAATAAGCAGGGGTTGTTTAAAGAATAAGGCTAGATTTGTCTTCTATGAGGGAAAAATCCTGTAGGAAATAGGATTAATTTCTTCTCATGGAATTTCCTCCCAATTTTGCATCAATGTCACCTCAAATGCCAAGAAATTTATTATATTTATAATCACTTTGAATTCATTTTGGGATTCTTTGAGCTGCCAAGTTTTCCTCACATTCAAGTCGTGGGGGAAATGAGCTTCAAATGCGAGTATTTAACATGCACCAGAAGTTGATTGGGTTTTTCATTGGAATTTAGAAAATGTTTACGATATGGAGGTATTGCTTCATATGCAAACTGACTAGAGCACAAAATAAAAACCCATGGAAGTTAAACGTCCACAGCACGTGCAATTTCTAGTACAAAGTATCAAGAATTCATAGTAAACTGTTCAAAAGGGTGAACCAACACTTGAAAACTACTTACACATTATCAAAAGCACAGAGAAATCCTTGAAGCCTGGAAGATATTCCACAGGTGCTTCTACAACAGCTCACCTGCTATGCAGACATCTTACCTCACAGGGGATGTCCTGGAACCAGCCTTGACATGAAGTCCTTCTTCTGAGGCACCAGAAGGCTCCAGACTCTGGCCATTACAACCTGTTCTGTATAAAGTATTTCTGCTAACATTCATCAGTTCTGTGCATTGCTTTTTAACCTAGTGTCTACACTGCTTTGTTGAGGAGCTCAGACTTTGTTACCAGTAAGAGAACAACTGCAGTATATTAAAAATCAATCCAATGCTACCTATTTTTGAAACATTTAAAAAACTTCTGTGGCTACTGCAAGTTTGAGAAGCAATAAGGTAAGAACAATCATCAATTAAATTAATGTGACATTTTACTGGCAATATTCTCAAGGACTTGCCCTTTACAGTGTTTCTTGACACATAAAGAGCCATTAATATAATTTCTTCTGGTCCTTCTAGTACCCCACATGCTGCTGGGTGGGTCTGCACCTTCCCAGTGTCCCTGCAGGTCAGAGCAGTGCTTAGGGTGTCCACAGCACACCCCTGCTAAACCCAGGCAAGCCAAGGCACAGCTATACAGGGCTTCCAGTCTGTGAAACACCAAGCTATAGAAAACAAAATACCCTTTCAGCAGCCTTTTCCTTCGTCCCGTTTCAGAGGGCTGGGTTAGAGCAGAGCCACAGCGATGGGGCACAGCCCCTGCAGAAATCTGTGCATCAGGCAGGGAGGAGGAGAATCAGATTTACTCTGGAGAAATGGTAAATGAAAGCACAGTCCAGTGATTGCTGATAACTGTGCTGTCAGGGTGTGTGGCTGCAGAAAATAGCAGGCCTAATGATCCTTTTTCTGATAGCCTCTTAGCCACACATTTGAGCAAAGAACCGAATGCTGTGGATGACTACAGGCTTCTTGTGATTTATGAGACAGTAAATATCATAGTGGCAGCAAGAGGTAAAAATTTTTAAAATAAATAATAAAATACACAAGTACTTGTCAATTTAGGCCTTTTTCCATTGTCTCTACATTATATTAGAAATACGGAAACTCACTCATTTTTAATCAAATTCAAAATTGATTGCTTTCCCTTCAATCTTCCATATTTGCTAATTTTATTCTGAGCTCTTGTACATTCCCTTCCCTGGAAAGATTTCTCTTGCAGATAGATAAATGTAATCAGTTAGATAACAATTTATAGGTCTCAGGTGCAAGTTGTTTTTGAATAAAAAATAATTCAGATACTTTTTTTGGGGAAGTCAGGGGCTGCTTATTCACTTGGGAATTATGGTAAAAATTTTTGAACAAACATTTTTATCGTTGTCAAAACAAGTTTCATTTTCATTATACTAAGTTATCTTGAAACCAATATTTAGTATAACACTTGAGTGACTAGCTTATTGTTATTTAGATAGCCCAGTGATAGGCACCTTAGAAAGAGCAGAAATAGGTAGTAGACTAAACTTAAGTGGCAAACATTCTCAGTCTCCTCCTCCTTTACTATGAATACAACTGAAAATCTTCACATTGGTGGTAATCTCTTAATGGGCTTGAGCTCTTTATCTCGGCTATGAATTGATTATTGATTTTTCAGCTGCAAATACGAGCCTGCCATGCAGACACTTGTGGCTACAGAAGGAGTGCTCATCTGATGTGAATCAGTGGACAGAGGAATATTGTGCGTCAGCAACCTATCCTTAAAATAAACAAAATGTCACTTAAATATTGTAAAAACAACAAACAAAAACACATTTGATTTTTAGTGTTGCAAATGGAATATTGTGCCAACTTTGCTCTGCATAACAAGTCTCAGAAAGCTCTCCTGGGAATGTTTATATTGTGTTTCTATCCAGACTTCATATTTGCTTTGAATTGTGGCAACAGTTTGACCGTTTTCATGCTAAAAGTTTCCTGCCTTTGTCATGAAAGGCGCTTTTCATCAATATAGACAAGAGTCATAACAGGAACTCGGGGATACTGCTGCAAACTTTATGAGCACCTGCCTGGAAGTGCTTGAGCCCCAGCACCACCCCTACATTCCCCCTCAGCCCAGGTCTTCAGCCAGTGGCAGCGCCCCAAATGCCCCTGAGAGAAGCAGAGGACACCCAGACCCAAATCCTGCTGCTGATGCTCCCCTGGGAGGGGCAAGGGCTGGGCAGGAGGCACCACAAGGGGAAGGACAAAGAGAGCTTGGAGCAGGAATCTGAGTGCAAAGGATGGCAGAGAAAGGGCTCTGCTAAAATCCTCTTGGAGATGTCTGTCCCACACCCCAGCCTGTTTTGGTCAGCATTTATGGTGATGAAGGTGGTTCTTTCAAATACAGTCTGACAGAGGATTTCAGAATGGGCTGTAACTGTCCTGCTAATCTTAACTGCACATGTCAGAGCCACTGAGAATGCCACAGAAATGCTGATAACATTAAGCTAGCTATGCTATCGGTTACAAAAGATATGTATGTGTTTAAACATTTGGGGAAGAATATTGTTCGTTTTCTGTTCCAGTACGACAGAATAAGAACTTTGGCAGGCATGTTCAGATCCTTCTGCATTGTGAAAAGCAAGCAGTACAAAACATTTTAAAGAGGTTTTTATGTACCTCAATACACATACATTTGTATGCATAAATGGAAAAATCTTGGAAGTTAAGAACTCACATACATACTTGCATACCAGTTTGTGTTTTGATTTTTTACATTGAACGTTGCAGAGCAGTTTGCTGTTTCCACACACATGTCCCAAGTCAAGTAAATATTCATGTCCCCACATCTTGAAATATACTGACTTCCCCTTATGGAAAATTCTTCTTGAAAAATAAGACCATGCACAAGATTGAAATAATACTGATCAGGCAGAAGTCACAGAAGAATTAGTTACCTCAAAATTCCATTGCAATGAAGAGACATCAGAAAGTATAATTGGCCTTTTAGGTTGTTTTAGTTGAGTAACGAATAGACTGAACTTCCTTTTTTTTCAAAGTGTAGTCAAATAGTGATTATGCAAAGTGTACAATTCTAAACAGCTAATTAAGCAGCAAACCCAAATCTTTACAGCTGAATAAGCTGCTTTAAAAAAGAGGAAAAAAAGAAGAAAAAAAAACAAACCAGAAAACCTGTTACTTGTGTACAAGTTTTAAAAAAAGTCATTAGCTTCTCTAGCAATTCATCTCTCCACACAGCTTTATCTGTACAAAACCCAGTGATCTACAGGATTCAGTATATTTTCCTGTCAGAGAACTCTCTGTCTGAAGCTCCCAGGGGAGACAGTGTTTCCTAATCAAGAAAGTAAACCATCAAGAAGGTAAAAGTATAATGCAAACTACTGTGACACAACTCAGCTTTCCAGTATCTTTGCTCAGGACTAAAACCTAATTACGTCACACCAAAGAAACGAGAGCATCTCAGATTTTCCAAAGGTCATTTTAACGTGATCTATGAGATGCGTGTGCTTTCTTTCCATCATATACATACAGAAAAAGGAACAAAATATAGAAATAAGTTTGAATAACATTCACATACTTTAAGAGACATGGCAGGATCTCCTAAGAACTGCAGAGTAAAAGACAATTTTGAACATTTTCCTTGAAGTAGACTAGACTTGCAGGACCATGTAATTCCACTGGATTTAAAGAGCTATTCAGCACAGTGAAAAAGCATACTCCAAACTGGTGTATTTGTCTATGCTTCCCATGCAGTGACCTTTATAATGTTATCATAGACTTCTCTGGCAAAGCCAAGAGCAGTGGCAGGGTTTGTTTTCAGTGCCTACTTGAAAAGTCCTGGGATTCTCTGGACATTGATCAGTCGAGTGTAATTTCTTCAAACTTCAGCAAAAAGCTACCAACTGTCATCTTGTAGTACTTTTTTTGAAACCTGAAGAGAACCTGAAGTGAATCAATTGTTGGTCAAGCACACATTAGTCCGTCACAGAAGGTTAGCCCCTCAACTGTGTAATTTAATGCCTTTAGCTCCTCATTGTGCACAGTAATGGACAAACTGCACTATGAGAAAACAGCCATCACTACCCAGGTCCCGTTTTAGCATGAATGGCATTTGCAGTACTTTCTTTTTAATCACATGTGGACTGTTTTTTTCCAGCTACCATTACTGTAGGCAGTTGTGTTCAGAGCTGAACAAAAGCTAGCAGGCTTCACAGGAACAGGCACCAAAACCATTACTGCTCTCTCTTACTTTATGAGGGGACACTTATTAACCTCTTGTCTGGATTAGGACACTTAGTTATTAAGTTAGTTTCATTTTCAGAAACCTCCCAGCATTTGTTTAAACCTTTTCTTCACATTCACATTTCTTTAACAGTGCACTACTTTATGATGCAAGTCATTCATTGCTGTTAGGATATATACACTTCTAAACAAAACAAAACAAAAAAAGTAATTCTGAAAAAATACTTCTGGAATAAAAAAAAAAAAAGATAAAACTTTTCCCATCTTTTATGATAGAAATACCACTTTGGATAATGGGCACTATTGCTAGATCTTTACCTTAGCAGCCAGGAATGCTGATTCAAGTACTTTGCTTATATTATCCTGTTATCTGGGAGTGGGGTCTTCAACAGTACAGAAAACTATGTGAGACATTCTTGATACTCTATTTAACTTACTTTACTATGTCTCCAAGGTGTTAAGTGAAGTCTGTCACTGTCCCAGAAAAGTTCCTTAACTCTGTGGCTTTCACAAACTTATATAACCCATTTATCTTCCAATTCACCTGGGGATCACAGAAAACCTCAGCTGAGTCGCAGCTTTTAATGAGCTTACCCGGAGCTCAGGGCTGAGATACCGAGACTGCTCCTCCTCTGCAAGGCCAGAGCTCAGACAGGGCTACAAAAACAACAGCGTCAGAGCACAAGCCAGACCTGCTTCCCTTCCATCCCTAGCCAGACAGCCAGGAAAAGGCTCACTCTAGGATTTGTGTGTGTGTCATTGTTTCCTAAACATGGATCACTGAAGTTCAGCTAACCCATAACGTCAAACTCTCACCTGCGTTGAAGGTTAAGGTGCACGGTTAACAAACATGGTGAGGTTACATGCCTCGGAGGGCTTGCTCAGGTTACCTACCATTACCTGGAGAAGCTCTGCTGAGAATTAGATTTCCCAGCATTTAATTTAAATTTAAGCTAACCTGAACGCCTGCAGTGACTGGAAGGTGCAGCCCTGGATCTGCTCAGATGAGAGCTCTTAGCCTGCCTCTTCTGAGTATGAGCAGTCAGGAAGCTCTGCAGCCACTTAGCTCAGGGAACTTCTGCTGAAAATTAACCTGAAAAAATACAAATAAAGTGGTTAGTTTCCACTAGTGTGAGTCTTCACAAAGTGTGTGGGAACAATGACTGGGGAGAAAAGGGCCAGAAGGGCTACTTTGGCTGCAACTTCTTAAAGGAATGGTGGTACCATCAGGAAGGGACTGAGAGCTGTGCCCGGGCTTAGTGGGAGTTCTTTGCCATGACTTAAAACTGGGTTGTTTTGAAATAGTATGTTTGCTGTATGTTTCTATGCTGCCTCCTGCTGAGGATGCTAAAGAGCTCAGCAAAGCTCACAAACAGCTCCTTGGCAGGTATTATCACTCCTCTTCTACAGGATTGAGGATGTGGACAGAGTTTGGATTGTTTGCCTGAAGCAAAAAACAAGTTAGTGGAAGGGAGACAGAAAAAACACAGCCACTGATCCTTGATGCCCACCACTATGTTAATTAATAAATCGATTGTGACCAACATGCAGAACATGAAGAAATGCCCCCTGAGCATTTACCATCAGGTTAGGCAAATGAGCAGCTGCACCACACCAGTGCTTGCTCTGCTGCACAGGCAGAGAGAGGCGAGCGCACAGCGCCAGCACCCGCGGGGCTCTGCACCCTCCCTGTAGGTCTGGTGACAACAAACAAGGGGAGGCAGCCCAGGAAAGGCACAAGGTACGATTTGGACATGGATAAAAACCCAACAGATCCTAACATCAGGTTCTCATCTTGAGGGTGCCGGGTGTTGGCAGCTCTGCATCCTGCACAGAGGTACAGGAGGGAGCCACAGTTTTGTCATCCCTGACAAGTCAAGAGGAGTGTGCATAGCCTTGTGTGGCTGTTGTTAAATTATACCACTCCCAGATGGGAAGCAACTACAACTATAATGCTATTGAAGGAGGAGGAAGAATTTTATTTTATTCTGATTTACAAACAAGCATTATGAAAGGGTACAAAAATCTTTGTCATTGTTTCAAAGCCCGTATGAAGCCTTGCAAAAATATATATTGCAATGGAGAAAGCAATACTTTACTGCTTTAATAGAGTGGTAAAAATCAGATTAACACCCACTTTATCATAGTTTCTGACCCTGCACTTCTGCCTTTCCTTCACACCACTTTGTATTGACGTGAAGGATGGCACACACTGTGGGGTAATGGATATTCAGATCTCACCTGTTCTAAAGGGAGTTGCTAGTTGGCTGTTAAGTATTTTTATCTTGTGGTTTTATAGCCTCCCCTGCCACAAGCAAACAAGACGCTTCTGCCCTTGAAACCATGAAGGTTGCAGAGTTAACATGGCCCTTTGAGGTGGCACCAGAGAGGTAACAAGGGCTGATGTGCACAAAGCATGTATCCACCAAGTAAGTTTTGGTGTGTACTGACTCATTTTCACCCGTTTTAAGTATTAGTAGTGGTGTTTGTAAGTATTTTTTCTTTTTGCAGAAGTCATCTTAACATCCTAATGTACAAAATTCTGTTTTCATCTCTCAAAAATTTCCAGCTGAGGACCCATTTATAATATATACTTAATTTAAAAAAATCCTAACTCTTCTTTCAGCTATTCCCAGTATGCTGTATTTCATTTATCCAGACTTTGGGCAATGTCTACTGTTCATTTTTGAAAAAAAATATCACACACAAGAAAGACTTGGGCAGAAATGAGGCACTGAGACATAAAAGTGTGCAATGCAGCTCCTTTCCCTAACAGCTGGGGCAGATTGAATTCCCTGGCATTGAACCTTTGCTGTGTGTATGAGCAGACAGGTCTTTCCCAATCTGATCACTGTTACCCACCTCAACACATCTTAGGTATCTTGTCTCACAAGTTTTCTATCTGATGCTGTAGGAGGGGTTTTTTTACTCCTCAAAAGCACTTCTAACCACTAATAGAAATGCTGGTTTATTGACCCAGAAATTTGACTCATCATAATCAGGTATTTCTGTGAGGACCTTGCAGCAGTGATGGCAGCCACAGGGGATGGGGACATGCCACACAGCAAACCTGGGGGCTCCAGTGACACATTGCTTCGGGGTGTCTTTGTGTCCAGCTCATTCACAAGGGCTCACAGACTCTTCAGCTGTTCTTGTTCTGCTTTGGCAGAAACCCAGGCGTGGGAGCAGTGACAAGAATGGGACAGAAGTTCTTTGGAGGAGAGAGGTAACCTGTGTCCTGGCAGACAACAGCTCAGTTCTTCATCACTTCCCAGACTTCAGGGGAACATCAGTCTGGAGATCTTAATCAAGGAAGCATCTGGATGTCCAATTTTACTGCCTTTCCCAACTAGCTGGCATGCCAAGGGCTTCCTTTCAGTTCCTGCACCAGGATGTGCATGAAACTGACCCATGACATTTACACAAAATAAAGTCATAAAAGGGAGCTCAGCAATGTCTGAAACCATTCCCTGGGCATGGATTGCCATCCAAAGTGATGTACATTATGAGAGCTTTTCCAGACCGGAACAGGAGCTGAAAAGGTAGGCTCCAACATCTCATCAGTGCCACAGGGTTTAGCAGCTCCTCTTTCTTCAAGTTTCCCGCTGCGTAACACCCCAGGCCCAGACACTAGCAAATGTTGTGAGAGGAGTGACAATAATAAATAACCTGTATTAATAATGGAACATTATAAAATAAACACTGTAAGAGTAATCATTTCTTATGTCATTTTATCCTCTGAACTTTCTGGGGTTGGTTGAACTGGCAGATATTTGCTCCAGCTTGCTTTCAGATGCATCCACACAGATTCAGAATAAACAACATAGAAACTGTGCAGGAACTTTGAGCTTCCACTACCATGACCAAGAGCAGAACATAACCCAGTGAAGGACATCCTGAGGCCAGACTTGGGAAATGCTTAGAAGATCCAACACAACCAAACCCTTTCAGGCAGGAGTGCCATACTATAAACAGTATATTAAAGGCAACTTCCTAAAACCTTCCCTGGAAAGAAATTTATGTCATAGTTAAAGGCATTTCCCAAACATTTTCATCTTTGTTCTTTCAATCTTTGATAGTGTGGGAAGGAAATCAGACAGCTTGTGGATATTGCTGCTACCCTTCAATTCTACTGATAATAGTTGTGGAAACATACACATAAGAATAACTTCCTGAATGAAACAATATTTAGCGCATATAGAGGCCTTTGTTCTTGCTGCCCAAAGAATATACAGTTATACACAATTATAGTGACTTTTACATGACCACTAGGATGTGTGAATGCTCTCTTTGAAAAAAGAAAAGCAGCAAAATCAGGTGGGTTTTTCCACACAGAAGGGACAAACTGATATGTGCTAGCTCCATTTTTCTTAAGCCAGTTTTATCATAACAGGAAGTATTGCTCATTTTAAAATTGGTGCTGAATTATCTTATAAAAAACCTGTGATGAACAGTGGACAGAGCTTTCCCCTTTTATTTTAACACCTTGAACAGATTATTCAAAAGAAGCAGCCAATGTGTCACTAGCTGAAACACATTCAGTCACAGGACTGAAGACATAGGTGTTTGATAATCCTGCCCTCACAATTAAAGAGAATCTATATGATTTTTTTTTAACTCAGGCATAAAAAGAAGAGAAATTTATGACAAATAAACCTGTCACAGCAAGATGATAAAAAATACCAAGCAGTTAAGTTTTCCCCTGCGTTTAGACTTTCTAATTTTGTAAGACAGTAACAACTGGGGAATATAAAAATGGCCATATTGGGTCAGACCAAAATTCCACGTAAGCAAGTATCCCCCAGCTGTTACAACTGTGCTGGATAATTAAGTAAGAGGGCAAGAACAAAACAATGGGGAAAAAATAAACTAAACAAAACAGAGCAAGGTGAAATAACTTCTTACAACTGTATACATATACCTACTTATTTCATCAGAAATGCTAAAGGACAAGAAGGACCCAAGCACCAGTCTTCATAGAAGGTCTCCAGAAGGAAAGCAACAAAGCAAACTGGACCAGAAGAAATTAAGACAAAAGAGACAACAGGTGTTCCTTGGTTTTGTTTGTGTCAGGTGAGTGGTAGGATTGCATCTCCTGAAGCAAAACTCAGATCCCATAAGAAATCCTGGGGGGTGTAACTTTATTAAGCTTAGCTTTTCCCTCCTCTACACTGGAACATGAAGAGATTATTATATGCTCATGTCTCACCTGTACTGTATAATCAGCAATTTTATTTTCCGGGCTACATGATTTTGACCTCACCCATGTTACTGTGAAGTGCTCTTTAATGCCTCTTTAATTTCAAATCAGTAAAAAATTCTGATGTTACCTCATGGGTCAAAACCCACATAATTTTCCCCTTCCAAGCCAGTAGATATCACAGTTATCCAACACATCTCAACATGTTGACTTGAATCTAACATTGAATGGAAATAAAGCATGCTTATTGCTTTTTCCAAATTTTAGTGTATATATATGTGTGTGTGTGTGTGTGTGAGTGTGTGGTGTTTAAGTATCCTTTTTTTCTTTCTTTTTCCTTTTTTTTTTTTTTGTTACTTTAGTAGAACATTTCTTTGTTTCAAAGAGGGATTTTGTTAACTGTATTTTTGCACTGGTTGCCAAAGTTAAGAGAAGTCTCTGGTTTCTTGTATCAGACACAACAAATTTCAAGTACAAAGATTCTAATTTCCCTCCCTCTGCACACCTTGCATAGTTTTTCACTCTAATCCTATGTCTGAATTCATTGCATCTGATATTTATAAAGTTAAATACATCAGAAATGAGACCTACAGATTTAAATCTACACTGTTTTGAGGTACTTTATGCCATATCAGAGAACCATAATAGACTTCACTATGTAACAAAACCAATGTTTTATTTCATTTATTTAAGCTTAAGATGGCGAGCACGTAATCGTAGCTGTTTCTCCATCCTGCCAGTTGCCCGGGTAAGCAGTAAGCATTGAAAAGATTGAGACATGTGAGGAACAGTGTCTCTCAGTATTTAATTAGAGAACCAAAGTAAAAATAACCCTTAGCATTAAACACATTAGCTTTAAAGTTTGAACAAACCTAAGTGGTTTTTAAATTGAAATCTTTAAAACATCCTGATGACTGGTCCTTTATTCTTTCTGAGTATACTTGAGATTTTAACCTTGATCTATATTTTTAATTTTATTCTGAATCTTAACCTAAGAATGTCTCTTCCTTTGGTTTCCTGACTGGAAGACTGGGCTGTGTTATTATCGGGATGAGACATTGCTGACAGTCAAATCTACAGGAGGAGGCCAGGATGGCTTTGTCCACCACATAGGCAGGGAGGGATTTTATTCTGAAATTCAGTGGGGGCAGTTAGGCTAAAACCAAATACTTTTGAAAATCTCATTCTAGTCAGACTTTTGAATTTCTCATCCTCTGCTTTGCTCTGTTAGGTGAGTACACAGAGTTGTGGGGTTTGGTTCTATACCGGCCCCATCTAAATGGTGGTTATGTAAATAATACACTGGCCAGCCACCATGCTGGCCCATCAGCCAACGAGTATGGCACCAGCAGCAGGGGTCGTGTGGGAAATCAAAGGAGACAAGAAGTGAAAAAAGAAGTTGCATGAGTTCTTCCTGCCCTTGGTTTGTGTCTTTTTTTTTTCTTTTTTTGGTGACTCCACCCACATCATCGCCCCATTAAAGCTGTGGCCAGGGCAACCCTGAGAACTGTGCATGTGAACAGGAGCATCTTCAGCACATTAGAGGACTTCAAAGCATAACATTCACCATTTCCAGTAACAATGTTAAAACTGTGAGTTGCCCTGTTCCAGAAAAGTCAGAAAATTGAGAAGAGCATATTTGTTTTACACATCACATAAGTTCTTATTTTCATTATGATACTTTTAGTCTCTAGCTGCACATTTTCTGATTTCTCTTTGACAGGGTTACAGGGTCTTTGCACTTCTTTTCTTTATTCTTTTTTTTTTCTTTTTAATGAAAGACTAGATTATCACACAACAGCAAGAAACAAGGCTGAAAATGGGCTCTAAAACGTGGTGCAATAAAGAGTGCACAACGAAGAGCTGGCGACACCTCTGCTGTGTGACCCTGGGCAAGCCTGTGCCTTTTTGCTCCCTTTCTGCTGAGTAAATAGATGCCAGAGGGGCAGCTCTCTGTGTACCAAGCTCACATGTGAAAGCTGCTGAGACAGTGAGATCACAGAGACCTTTGCTTTGGTGTCATCATCCTGGAAAGACAGAAGTACTGAATCAAAGGCATCAGGTCTTTCATGTGAATAAAGTGCTGATCCCACAAGCTCTGAGGCCTCTGCTGACTGGCACTGCTGAGCACAGAAGAGCTGCCTTTCCACCAGGTCAGCAAACAAAAGGTGCTGTTCCAGTGGTCCCAGAGGCTGATGCCACCTCTGCAGGTTCCCATGAGAATGTCAATCTCCACGCTAGCACAAGTGCTGACCTCAACCCACCACACAGATAGCTTTGTCTTGATGAGGACCCAGAAACATGTGTTATATTAGAGAATTTGTAGCTCCAGTTGTTGGGCCTGGGGCATGGGAGGAAAGCAGCTACATAGGCTTCTCAAACATCTATCATGTGAGTTGGTGTTGATAGAAGGGAAGATCTTTATGTCACTTTTAGCTACACAGATGACTCCATTTCCTAGCTGGAGGATGACTCCTGGCCCCCAGAGCATCTCTGCCCCTCCTCCTAGGCCCTGCAGGAAGGACAGGCTCTCTGAGAGCCCCCAAATGCTGCCACAGCATCCAGCAAAGGCAGAGCCACTGCGCCCCTGGGGACAGCGCCGAGGGCGGAAGGGTGAGCCCAGGGAAGGAAGGAGTGGGTGGACTGCAAGTATGCACAAATATGCATGACTCTCCTCCCACCTTCTAGTGGGTCTCACTGGAGAAATTGTTTTAATTTCCCATCTTCTGCCCTCCCCAAAGCAGAGGGATTAACTAAAGCCCTGCGGCCCAAATTGCCACTGGTGGCAAGGGAGGATTGTTGTACCCTTGGGCTGGTCATGGCTGAACTACCAGCAAGGACAGGACTGGCCAGGAACAGACATAAGTGGCACCTGAATTTCTTGAAACAGGTTGTGTCCTCAGATTTCAGACATCTCCACAGAGTATAAGCTGTCAGTGCTGAAACTATTTTTCCTTCTGTTTTGGTGGGGGGAAAATTAATTCATGCCCATACATTGAAAAGCGCTGTTTTCAACATCCTGAGTAGCTGACTTCACATACTTTCCTTACCAAAATCCATCCACCAAAGGTAAATGATCATTTAAATCATGCAGATGCTGGCATTGGTTTCAATGGGATCAATCAGAAAAAAAGGGAAAGAAAATGGGCAGGATGAGTTGTACTCTTTACAAATCAGCAACTTGACTGTCCTTGCACTTCTGGAGACAGGGCAAAGTTCAGGCTTGACCTGAAATTCTGCAATTCATTTTATTTAGATAATTGTAAAAATATGCCAGTCTTCCTAAACAGACACACGTATCCTATTTCTCATAATATTACTACACTGGACACAGAGGCTGTTGTGCAACTCACTCACTAATTATCCAAGAGGGCTTCAGCCAGTCCTGCAGGAAGCCATTCCCTGCCAGTGCAGGTGAGGGACCAAGAACTGCTTGTTTGAGTAGCTCTTCTTGCTGGTGTCACACTTGTCTTTTTATTATTATTTTACTGATTTTGATAGAACTAGTAAAGATCTAATTCTGTGAGCAGAGCCTGATGAAATGGAACATAGCAGGGGAGAGACAGAACTCCCTGTCTCATTTTTAACTCCTCAGGCTGTCCCAGCTGTGCCAGCAGTGCTGCAGCCCACACAGCATCCACTTCTAAACCCATGAATGATGGAGGTGGATTAGAAATAAGTATTAAATAGTTCTGCTGCATTTATAACGAGATATTCCAAATGCAGGTCTTTTGAGCACAAGGTACCTGGCACTGGCATATCCACATTATATGTAAGAGCTGGGGAGCAGGGTAATATGTTGTCCATTGTGACAGCCCTGCCTGGGTAAAGGCACACACCTGGAGGGGGTTTTAGAGCTAGATAATTCTCTGGAATCATCTTGCCTGGTCAGCAGGGATCATATAATTTGGTCCATTTCAGTTTTGCCATTTTTTGTGGAAAACCTTTTTTCTCACTACCACTACGAAAAGGGAATTTTTTAAAATGTCCAAGCAAGGGGAAAAAAGGTCCTATGAAGAAGAAACTAAAAATAAGAGAAGAAATGGAAATCCAGTGGTAGTTTTAAAACCAGTTTCAGCTACCTTGACAGAAAGAATGCAGTATTTAGATAGCTTTTGGCCACCTAGTCAATTTAAGCTATTTTTGTACCATTAAAACCTGATCTATAGTCTAGAACTTATCTACTGTAATAGAGCCAAATGAACTTTAGAGATCAACCTGTTATAAAATTATCAAAACCAAAGGTTTTAGGCAAAAGACAGCAGATCCCTCTCCACAGCAGCACAAGTGCTACAAGAGGCAGCTGTAATGGCATAAATGGACATTTTATCAGCTTTCTGTCAGGGACTGACAAAATCATGTCAAATGAGGCATTAAAGCTCTAGTTTTGAAAAGTGTGATAAATGCCAGCCAATCTACTGACATAATATATTGTGAGTCAAATATTTAGTTTTGCATTAAATCTAAATCCAACATTAGAGCATTTCCTCTTGATTAAAAAGGATAAAATGTAGATGTTACTTTATGCTTCAGTTCCCACATGTAATTAATGCTCAACACTCAGAGCTCTTTCTTACATTATAGATGTGTTAGTAAACATGTCAAGGAAAGAGGGGAGGCACAAAGGAAACAAGTGCAAAATCTATATGCTTAATTCATATTCGTCCATTTGCAGTGGCTAATATGTTATTGCAGAGCCTATTTGCAGACACTTGCCCTGCCAGTGAGCAGCTAACTTCCCTGATTGCTTGTATAAACAGTCTTCCAGATCAGGAGACAGACGTTGTAAGGGAGTTCATAGCTAATTTAATTTTAGTGTCATTAGGAATTAAAAGCAGGGCATCAATAGATTCACAATAAATATTGGCTAGGCAATGTAAGCATTGCATGATGTGACTATTAAAAGCCTTAGTATTTGTGAGTGATCACATGGAAAGGTTTTTGAGAAAGTTTATCATCTTGAGAATGAGATGTACCAAGTTAGAGAAAAGATTACTGCTGAGATATGATGAAACATTTCAGTGTTTTTGTATCATATATTACTGATCTTAGTGGACAAGGGAAAATTCTGCTTTTAAACATACATATAGGCTAGTTAATGACCTACTCATATCTAGAAACAAAATGAGACAAATCCTCATGAATCACTGAAATATCTTTATTCATTATACATTATATTCCCAGCATTATGCTTCAGCTGATTCTTGGAAGACAGAAATTTGAGAAATACGCTTTATAAACAAGTACTATGACCTCAGACTCTTGTAGTTTCAGGAAACACTGCACTGTAATTGCTCCTTTTCTAGAGAATATGTTTTAGAGAACTTAAATGCAATCCAGCGCTGTATAAGCTAGCATGAGCTCAAGTCAACTGAAAAACAAATGAAAAACGCAAAATAAGTAAACACCTGCCAGCTTCATTTTAGGAAATAGGTCAATTTGTTTGTTAGGGAAAAGGTCTCTCTAGGCTTGCTAAGTTTGACACATAAACCAGCACTCCTTGCTAATTTTGACACATAAATCAGCATTAAGTGCAACCTGCAGGATTTGGTATAGTTCATGCTACCAGAAAAATAGTTCTTCCTACTGTGAGGAACATGGAAAAATCACTGAAAATAAGAACAGAATAAAAATAAATAAACAAACACATAAACACAACAACAACAACAACAAAATACAAATTAAGAAGACCTTAAAAGGTGGACTTCAGGATTAAGTACTCATTATATTCAAGAAAAATTATACCTTGATTCTTCTATTTTACTTCAAAAATAGAAATTAATGAATTATTAAATGGATGGCTGTATATCAATCTTCAGGGTGCAGGTTACAAGATATTGAGCACCTAAGAAGCTGCATGAACTTTATTGCCAGTCAAACACTTCAAAAGTTGTTTACCAAGAGTAACAAGGCAGCCTCTGCCAGTGCACAGGTCTGCAAGGGGGAGGAGAAGGCACCTGTACAGAAGTGATACCCTCATACAATTCACCCTTTTGGTGGGTAGATGTTTTTATTCAGTTTCCTCGTTTTCTTATCTCAAAACCACAAAGACCCTAAGCAGAACCATAGCTCAGAACAGTTCTGCAAATATTTGGGCCCAGGCACTTTCCTCAGCTGGCTCCTGTAACTTCTCGCTGCAGGATTTCCTGGAGCACAGGGCTCTGCTCACAGGAAACCTTCCAGGCTCTCCTTTCCACCAGGATGGCTTTTCTGGCCCACTCACCAAGTAGGAAGTCAACCCACTGTTGATATCAGCTATCACCAGGAATTACCTTTGAATCAGTGCTTTAAATGGTTCAATTGTTCCTGTAAAATGTCACAGCCAAATTTGCTATAATTCCAAAAACTGCAGTGGTAAACCAAGTTACACAGGCTCTACCCCGTCCAAAAATGAGTTTGTGCTACTTTAACCTGAGAAAGATTGCAGGACCATTTTGGACAGACTGGTTGATCACAATAACACAGGCCCAACAAACTTCTCTGGCTTGACAATATAAGTGAGTCTTGGAAGAGCTCTACACAGCTTCTACTCTTTCTGCACAATTCCACAGTCAATAAACAACAGTGCAGGGCCAAAACCTCCCCCTCCCCAAACCCTAAAAAGTCAATACCCCAAAAATGGAAAACAAACCCAAACTCCAGACCCTGAGTAGTTTTGCTCTCTGAAAGACCTAAATTGATGTTGTTTTCTTAAAAATCAGGTTTTGTCCTTTTCATGCCCACTGTCTTGTGTTACAATGAAAAATACTTTCTGGCACCTACCTAATATTAAGGAAGACTCCATGTGAATGTCCTCAAATTTGGGTTGATCTCATAATTTATATCACTGCCTTGTGCAGAATGTAATTGCCAATTTACATGACATCAAAATGCGACACTAGCAGTTTTATTTGCCTTGCACTTTGCACTTCAATTCAAGCACTGAGGATGGAAACTTCAAGCAATAATAGGTAATTATAGGAAGATAATTATATTTCCCAAGAAGTTTCCCAAGGAGGCATGTGCTCTAAGATTGGGGAACTGGTACATTTCCTTGTCAGCACTGTGTGCTTTTGTCCCCTTTACATATTTTGACAATCTCCAAAGAGATTTTAAGTGGCACATGGACTGGCACGGAACCAGAACCGGACGTCAGCAGAAATATCCCCAAAAACTGGGAAATCTTGGTGCTACAGAATTTCTTCTAAATTATTTCTCTACTACTACTATGTGTCATTAACCCTTTGTGAAGGGGGGAAAACACAATCCAGGCCTTCCTTCTTTCTCATTTTGGGACTTGTTCATAACCTCGTTACATCTTTGCACTGGGAGAAAAACGTGTCAAGCTCCTTTCTGAGAGTTCATCAAGTTCATGTGACTGAAGTCACATTGCTTGCAGGAATGAAGAAATTCATCCCAGATTCCTTCTGCATGGAAACCAGCTGTCTTTCTGTGAACTGATTTAACAACCAAATGAAGTACACTAGGACAGAACCCTCGGCACACAGGTTTTGGGAAAGGCTTTCTACATTACTGCATGAACATTGACTGATCACTTACGTTTTCTGGGACGGGTGTCCTGCAAAATGAAAATGTGTTAACCTGAAAGAATGTCTTCCTATGAAGTTTGGAAATACAAAAATGCCACTGATTGCTAGCAGTGCCCATGTCAGTGCTGTGCACACTGACAAGCAGAATCCAGGAGGTGCTCTGCCAAGTCCTCTATCAGCAACTTCCAAAGTAACAAGGAGAGGCCCAGGATGAGCTATCCTTGCTGCTCTGGAGTCCTCCTTGTGCTGCCAGGCTGGCATCTCCAGCATTTTCACAGCATGGGGCTTCTTCCTCCACAGGGATGCCAAATGCTGTCTTAGTTTATATTTATTCTTAGTACAACCTCTGTTACGTGACAGGCACTGAAAAAATTTCTTACATATATTTTAAACAGCTTTAATATTAAAAAATCATTATTTTCTACTTGTATTTTCCACCCTGTTGATAAGGTTTGAATAGAAGAAACCTCAAAATATTTAGAAGTTTAAGGATCATTTCAGCAAACATAAAAACATATTTCATATCTTTCTTTGCCCTTACATACCTGGTGCATGGTAGTAGTTCAAAATCTCTCACATGGAGAAAGCTTATTCAGATGCTAAAAATACCACATGTTTACACTTGTAAATCACCATTAGCAAATGATTTTCCTAATGCTTTAGACAATATAGTAGCAAAGTGCAGCTGCTTCAGCCAGAATGGTATTTTAGTGATTTTTAAGAACTTAATGAGACCAGGTAATTGACTAGTGAAGCTAAAAATTTTACCTTCAATTAAACAATCAACAGTTCAGTACATCAACATAATCATCTTTGCCCCTCCACCTCTCTGTTATTAAATCAATACGTGGGTAGCAGTTGTCTAAGAAACCACTTCCTCTGTGTTTCTAAACCAGTGTTCAGGACCCATTTTAAAGCATTTATTCAATCTGTCTGGTGTAATTTGCAAATAATGGAAAGTATGTAGTAATGCAGATTCCGTAATCAACTAAGAAAAAATAAGGCCTTAATCCATTTGTTATTTAATGGCATTATTTATCTTACATTTGTTCTGGTGCACCACCAAATAATACTTTACATACATTTTTAAGTATCATCATGTGTGCCTCACTTGCCAGTGCTAGATTATTCCTCACATATATAGGAAATAAGATTGTACAGGTTGTGTTAGTGAATTCTGTAATTGATAGCTCAGGAGACAGTCATGAGGCAAAAATATCATCGTGGAAAAAAACCCAAAAAATAACAGAAAATAATTTTGCCAGGAAACCCCTTCCAAGGGTGATATAACAACACAGCAATCTCATTTTGGAGTGGTGATGATGAATCAATATAAACCACCCTCCCCAACCACAACTGTGCATGTAAGATGTTTATTACTTCAAGCACAGGGGATTTCTGCTGCCTTGCAAAAGACTCTGAAGCATCCTACCACACAGGACTTCCAGAGGAGTTCTGGTGTCATGTCATCCACAGGCCTCTGTGGCATAATTCTCTTCCCTAGAAAAACCTGCACATTTGTTTCCACGTGCAGGTAGCATTCCTTTTGCTACAGCAAAAGTATCAGGTGAAAGTGAAAAAGGGAGAAAAAAACTGTACTTTTCCGTGTAAGTTTTTAAATTAAGACATAAATATATTTTCAAGTATACTGATATTCACCATCTGCACTTTCTGTGAGTATACCCTGACCGCCCAGACACACCCAAAGGCTGTGGGGTAGGGGCAGCTGGAGGAGCAAACCAGCACCAAGCATGAACAATATTCATTGTGAGAGTAACACAGGCAGAAAATGGGTGTCTTTTATTCAGTTATTGCAGTGTCAGCATTCTCTTCCCCTACCACAGTATGGGAAGTGGTGAACAGCACAAAGACTATGCGCATACATTTCTGACTGAGATTTTCAAGAGCAACTAGTGATCTGATGGGGTCCAGTCCTCCCCAAAACAGAGTTACCATAAAGAGAAATGATTTTGGGGAAGTGCTGTACATCTCCTGCCTGTTAACAGAGGTGAGTTCAGGTAGCAGAGACAGCCAAGAGCTGCCACCTTTGCTGCTGCCATTGTTGCTTTTATTCCACTGAATCAAATTAGGATGCGTCACTTGGAGTAAAATGCTCCTGAAGTTGCAGGGGGTATTGCACCAAGGAGACAATATTATACCACGTGCATTAGTGGTGACCAAGCCAATGTCTGCGTGAGCCTCCAGGGCCAAAGTCACAGAGAAGGGTTTAGCTCTGCAGGGCAGACCTGATCCATCTCCTAGGGATTGTACTCACCACTAGTTTATCCCAAAATCTTACTTAAATGGAAAACTTCAGTCTGGTCCCTGACAGACTGTCAGATCAGTCTCTGCCCTTTACCCAAAACAATAATTTTCCATTATCTGACAAACTTCAGAATAAATTTTTGGTTTTCTCCACTGCCTACATCAGTATGCCATGGGGCTGCAGAGCTACTGTCCCATCCCATCATTTTTGCCTCTGAGCCCCTGAAGTCTCTACTACTACAGCTCAACTCCCCTGGCTGTTCTCACCCTGACTTATACAGCCCCGTGTTTGTTTTCAGCCAACAGAGCAACTCATTCGCAGTTCCTGCCCACATCTAGCTGGTGCTGACATGCTCAGAGATAAATTTAATCTGGTGCCTTACTGCCATGGAGCCCAGAACCAACCAACAAAACGCCCTCATGAGCCAAACTTGCCCTGAAGTGCTGGTGGGGCTGCAACACCCATCAGCCAAAATGAACCAAATTAGTGCAGAGCTGTTCCTTAAAGGGTTATTGTCTCCAAACTCCTCACAGCAGCTTGGGCTAGTTCCATGGTATGTTTGGGAAGAACTTCCAGGATAAGTCCCTGGAACATTATCTCAGCCACTGGTCCATTCTTTTGCAGAACTGGGTCCTTCTATACTTTAGGACTACAGCAGCTCTCTCTGACTGACTTTGTGTGCTAGATTAGGTTTTTGGCTGTGTAAGAGGGTTCCTTATTACACAGAGAAGGAAGTGGAAGAACTGATGTGTATAAAATAAAGTTACTTCTTCCCCTTTTAACCTGTGATTTTTATCCTGATAGCTGCAGTAAGTCGTTGAGATACAATTGCAGGGTAGTGGGCAGTCCTGACTCATCCTAAAATGGCTCTACCCTCATGTGGGTGTACTCCAGGACAAGAACTCTCAGTATGTCTAGACTAGGATAAAAGCTGTGTTTTTAAAGGTACTGGCTAACAAGGTTTGACTACCATGATTTGAAACCTTGCATAGACAGGACAAGTCAAATGCTAAAAGGTGTTTAAAAGTGCTTGCTAAGTCATTCTAAAAATACAACTTTGATACTTGTCTAGACAATGACAGAATACTCCTTACAATGGCATGCCCACTGCACCACCGAAGGAGTATAATAGCATAGGAAAGGATCAGCAAGAATTTTCTCCACATAGGTCTTCAAAGCAATGGCACAGATTAAAGTGCAGGGAAACCCTGAAGGGTCTGTCTAGACAACAAGAGAAAAAGGACCCTTTTTTCCAGTAGATTTAGTTCAGTTTTCAAAAGCAAGACCTACTAAGTCTACTGATATAATCTGCCAGGTTTTAGCAGGTCATATTCTGGGCTCCTTGCTGACTGCAACTCAGCCTGCTAAAATCATGTTAAAAGTTTTGAGGTCTATGTGTCTGTCAGATGGGATTTTTAGTCCTTAAATAACCTTGATTGAATTAGGCCCCCTTAGCACCTTCCCTAAGGCTGATGAGATGGAAGCTCATTTTTTATGTCCATTCAATCTTTTAGCCCAAATAATTTGCCTAAATTGTACAACAAATGTGAAGTACAGTTTGTCTTTAGTGTCAGTATTTCCAGCTGACTGTGAGCACCAATTAATTTCCTACAGGCCACCACAGCAATTCGTTTTGACTTTGACTTTGTTTTCACCAAAATGTACTCAGACAAAACCCTTGAAAAATCTGCTCCTTTGATCAACTACTTGAAAATGCTTGCACACATACCCACTCTAACAATTGTCTTGTAAAAAGTCAGCAGATAAATTCTTAGTCATTAATACATATCCTTACACTGGTTTGCTCCGACCAGTGAAAAAATCAGAACATCTCTTTCCCAGAATTGTGCTAGTATCTTTGACATCTTGAACAATACTTTCAGGAAAGAAAAAAAATAAGAACAAAAAATGAAAAAGTCACTGTGACAATTCTAAACAAGCATAAGCACAGCCTCTCAGACTGTTTAATATCAGGCTCTGTTCTGCTATGTAAAAAAAACCCTCCAAAACGACAACAAATCAAAACAAACAGGAACAAAACCAAATAAACAAACAAAAGCCCCAACAAACCCAAACAAACCTATTAGTTCTATTTATTATTAAGGCTTAATGACATAGGTAGGTATCAATTTGATAGGAAGAAGGATCTACCTCTCAATTAGTCCCATTAGAGATTATTTCTTTATGACATGGGTGGGTATCTAACATTCAGGGGGAAATTCACTAGTCACCAACTCAATTGAAAGACTCCAGCAAACAATAATTTGCTGTTATAACTCGAAGTGACCAAAGTAACACAGTCTGGATGTGCTTGAGACTCCCGGGGTTTAGTAGTCATTTGTCAATAGCTCTCAGACAATGGAGATGTGAAACGGAGCCACTTAAGTTAACATGATAAGGCTTTTACACGATTGTGTAAAGCTTTTCTGGCCTTGACATGCACCATCTGAAATATTTTAGAAATACACATTGATTTCCTGTTTTGGATAAATAAGGAATAAGCAAACCTCCTGTGCTCAGGAGGCCTGGAGTCAGTCCATGATTCAAAATAAGACAGAGACTCAACTGTCAGCAAAGGCTTTTTGGTAAGCTGTTGTCACCTGGACAAAGTCCTTACTAAGCCCAAACCACTGCTAAACGTTAATGAGAAGTTGATCTGAATCAGATCAGCGGCTCTGACCGGCTGCTCATGATTCTTTCAGGTTTACAGCTCTGTCTTGGTACTTTCTCATGTGCTAAAATAAAGTCTTCAAAAACGAACATTTTGCAAATATATATATATACATATATATATATACACACATACATAGCTAAAAGACGATAATACCCACGCACAGATTTTATTGTTTTTGTTTTCTTTTTTTGGTCCTCTGAGGAGACATTTAATAGCAGATGTCTTCCAGGCCTAATACCATTTCTTGTCATCCACTAAACTGAGTGGATGGATAAAACTCCTTTTATCCGATATGACCAGAGGAAGGTCCTTTTCAGCGAAAGCAAACAATTAGCAGCCCTGAGTTATTATTTCCTATTATTGTGCAATAGAAGAGGCTCTGGACATTTCAGCGTGAAGGATTAAAGTGACCTGCTTTGCAAACATCGCGTATCCGCCTTTCTCCTCTCCCGCCCCGCGGCAGCACGG
>NW_005054300.1:7806820-7807374 GCF_000277835.1 Geospiza fortis | reverse complement strand
GCTGCCCGCGCATCCCGCGCTGCGCTCCCGCGGGCCCGGGGACCGCGCTGCGCACCGAGTCAAAGTACACAGCGGCCCGGTCGATAGCCTATTAGGCTAGAAACAGTTCTGCATATCAAAGGCCGACGAACCTAATGACTAAAAATATAAGTACCTGACCCGGAGGATTAATCACACACTGTCAAGCTGAAATTGGTGCAATTCTTCCAATCATTAACGTTTTGCTTACAAAAATGTGGTTTTCTGTTTGTTTTTCTGCTAAATGATAACCATTTTCAAGTTGAATCGGCTGATAAAAAAGTCGAAAACAAGACGGGAGTTGTGCTGGAAAGGTCATGCGTGCCAGCTCGGCATGGAATAGCCAACGGGCAAACAAACAGGACAGAGCGGGGTGGCACGGAAGGGGCTCGAAGGTTTTCCCGAACGGTGTAAAGTGCTTTGGCTGTTTTTCTCCTGCCAAAGAGAAGAGACTGCCCGTGGAAGGACACTCGTCCGCCCCACCGTGGTCATCCCCACGTCGGTCTCCCCCGCGTGGAAACGAGCTGGGGAAATTA
>NW_005054300.1:7802017-7806395 GCF_000277835.1 Geospiza fortis | reverse complement strand
CACTCCCACGGGCCGCCACCGGCCGCCCGCCCGTCACGGCCGCCCTGTTCCACGCGTGTTCCCATCCCCACGCGAAAGCACAGCCGTAACACGAAGTCCCATTGAAGAGGTGACTCCAGTTTCGTGTACCTTGATATCGGTCGGGACAGATAAACAGATAAAGAAAAACAGACGCGGACGGCGTCTTCCCGAGCGCTCCCTGCTCTGCTCCGGCCCTCACAACCTCACCATCCTCCCCCCGCCGCAGCTCCCGCGACTCACGGTGGGCTGTCCCCGTCCCCGTCCCCGTCGGGACCCGCGCTGAGGCCCGGGACGGCAACCCGAGTGAAGGAAAGCCGAGGGATGGAGAAGGGATCTCCTCCTCAGCTCAGCCCCGCTGTGAGCTGTCTGCGCCCTCAGCGATTCCTCGCGTGGCGCTCACCGCGCTGGGGCTCGATCCCGGCGCAAAGGCGGAGAGGAGCCCCAGGGACGGCCCGGAGCGCCCCGGAGCTCCCTCCCTTTGTCACGGGCGGCGTTAAACCAGGGGCCGGTGCCCGCGCCCCCCGACCGGAGCAGCGCGGGGCCAGGGCCTGTGCCCGGCGTGCACGGGCAGGGGGCACAGAACCTCCCGATCACCTCGTCTTTCCGGGCCCCGTTCATGAGCGCGGTTTTCGAACAAACCAAAGTTAAAGCCACTCATTCAGAAAACTCAGCTGATGTTTCTGAAAGAATTAACTCACTTAGAAGCTACATCTTGTCTGGTCTAAAGGCCATCCGCCCTTGCCAGTTACAATAGTCACTTGTTGCTATCTAAAAGCATTTCTTGGCGCTAAAAGCCTCTGTGACACTTGGCCGGGTGTAAATCCCTGTCCCCTGGGCACTCACCGTGGCACCTGCAGGGGCTGAATACCCACGCGGGTGCCCACCCAGGATGCCCGCTCCCAGGAGCAGCTCTCAGCCCGGGTTTCGTGCTCCTTCCCCGAGTCATTTCGGAGAAAGGCCGATGAATAACCATTGTTGACTCAGGTGGGTCAGCGTCTGCCCTGGCTGGGGTCGATGCCCGGCCCCGAGCAAACCCTGCTGGCCCCGCTCCTCCTCCAGCCCGCACCCCTCTCCAGCCCACCGAGGTCGGGGCAACTCGGGGGTAAACACCCACGCTTTCAGCCTGTGCTTGCCAGCCAGGTTTTCCTCCTCCTGCCACAGAGCCCGTTCCCATGTGGGCACAGTCACAGGCAAAACCGAAACGTGGGGTGGGAGGCTGAAATAGAGCAAAAAAATACAGCAGAGAACCCACACGAGACTCCTGCAACTAAGGGTGCCCAGAAAGCTGTGGGATGGCTGATGGCTGGCACAGTACTGAGGGAAAAGGCGTTTACAACACGCCTGGCAGAGGAGAGGTTTTGGGTCTTCCCCTGCCAGTAACTGGACAGCCAGAGTGGCGAGTGTTGCAGAGTTTAGGTTTATTTCACAGATATGTCCATCAAAAATTAAATACCAGGTTTTGCCTTTTTTTTTAAACACTGAACAAATATGTACAAAATATGAACAATGTGAGGTATAAAACCACAAGACTTTTAAAGAAAACTAGTATGTACAGAAGCAGATACTTGTATGATAGGCATTATCTTCCCATGGCTGTGTGCTTCACTTATGCCCGGCAGCTCATGCCAGTTTCTGTCCTGCAGCAGGGCCCTATCACTCCCCACATTTTCTTCTCAAATATGAAATCCATAAAAAACAGTGCTAGAGATTTTGAAGGAGAAAAATATTTTTTTTTCTGCAAATGGAACCATCCAAACTGTGAGACAAAATTCTTGAAAATCTGAGAAGGTACATTTCATCTCACACAAGAAGAAAAAGGAATCTGTCTGACAACTCTATCTGACGAACGAAGGATGTCTCAGTAGAGAGCACATAAAAGGGTGTGAGTATAAGGCACTTCTCGGGATGGTCAAATCCCTCCCTATTTCACAGAACATGTTTCTCTGCTTACAAAGGGCGTTTAAATTAATCTATTTAAAGTACGTTTGTTTACACATATAAAGGGCTTAGTCCTGCAATCCATACTCACTTCCACACTAGTTAGAGTTTTGCCTGATCACCGACAGCAGCTGATTCAGACCCTCTCCACCACCATGAGTAAGGACAGGGTGCAGGATAATATTCCAGTTAGAACATTGATTATTGTACAAACATATCTTACAAGTAATTAAATACAAACCATGGTCCTTTAACCAAATTAGAGATGCCAAAACTGAACTGTTTGCAGAAAATACATCTTTCTTTCTCTGCTTGTTATAAACTTAGTCTATTTGGTGATGCTTTTTTCTTTCAATGTAACCGTGAAAGCTTTCTCCTGTAGCACAGTATTCTTTCAAACCAGCCCCTGGTAAAGTGCAAGCCGAGTTAGGTCCGCTCTCTGCATGGGACTGTTAGTGGGCAGCAGTGTAATAGCCTTTATCGCCTTCAATGTCCACTTCTTGATCAGAGTCATCAGAGACCTCTGAGTCCAGGTCCTCCTGTGAGGCTGGTGAGGGGGTGTACTGTGAGCCATCCAGAGAGACCTCCTTACCCTTCTGCTCAGGGCTCTGGCAGCTCTCCGGCCTTTGGTCACTGTGACTGTCAGCACCTTCTACTTCTTCTTTTTTGGTGGCCTGGGGGTTCTCCTGCAATGAAAGAAGCCTGCTTGGTACAGAACTAGAGGCCACAGAAATGGGAGGCCCGGGAATTCCAGCTGTGCTGTGTGGGAAAACCACCTTGCAGAAAAAGGCAGGTGTCCTCTCTGGGCCTCCTACCTATAAACCTGGCCGAGTGGGACAGGGCCGGGCGAGGGCTCTGATCGCACTCCCTCACAGCCACAGGGGCTGCTGCTGTGAATAGGGCTCCTTGGCGATGGTTATCACAGCCACTTCAAAAGAGTCAGGAGCTGCTGGAGCCCAGGAACCTCTGAACTTTTGTCTTTAGCAAAGCAAATGTTTATTATGAGTCTACAAACACCGACACACAGCTTCCTCCTGCCCTGATCTTTCTTTAATTACACCCGATAAGTAGCAAGAGGAGGGAGGCTGAATCCATCAGTGGTCCAAAAGCAAATGGAAAAAAAATTACTAATTAAGCTAAAACTCAACATTAAAACACTCACCACTCAAACCAAACCCCTGTTTGTGAAGCCAAGAGTAGCCCTGTGTTGGCACCTGTCTGGAGAGCCCAGTCCCCTAAGGGGGCATGAAATGCTACGTGAAAGGAAAAGCAGGCAGAGACACGTACCCATGATATAACTGTGCAGGCTTGGAGAAATGGATGTGACTGAATGAAAAGGAGGAAATGACTTAAAATGGCCGAGATCCCAAGCGAGCTCTCTGGACACTGTGGCATGGGCTGGGCCCTACGCAGCCTCTTGCCAGAATAATAGGACTTTATTAAAAAATCACCTGAAGATTGAGTTAAACTCAGGCGAGGGTCACAGAACAGACTCATGTAGAGCACCATACCGTGATTAGTTTACTTTTCTTTTTGCTTTTATATTAAAGGCAGATTTGCCAGTAAAATGTGTGCATCCATGTCACACTTGCTGAAGCCAGACTCAGGCCAAAATGCTGGAATTTTTCAAAAATATTTGAGCCAAGGGACCTCAGTTTTGCTGAGTCCCTATGTGCCATAAAAACCCCTAAATAATTATCTGCTTGAGCATGATTTCTAAGGGAAGGGAAACTGCTTTAAGTTCTTAGGCTAATGCATTGTAACTGCTTGTGAAAGGAAGGTAAAAACTACTCAATTTTCCATGTGGCTCCTCAAAACAAACACGGTGTTTGTACCTGCCTTCTCCCGACATTAGCAAAATACATCAACTTGTGTTTATTAAGAGAGGGTATTTTAAAACACTAGTTAATATTCTCCAAAAAAACTGCCTAAGTAATTTACTGACAATTACTTATCTTCTCCACGTTAATTGGCTAAACAACATATGGGTTTACAAAACAATTACCGTGGAGTTTTAATAGGTGGTGTGTGAAAGACGGGCATAATTGATATAGGAACTGCATTAGAAGCTTTTAACGTTAGTGCTGCCTGAACGAGCCCTCATGGATTCCAGCATGACTATTTGTCTTTTTAATCAAGGTGAAGAGGTTAAACAGCCTTTCAGATGACTTCTGCATACAACCTGGAATAGGCGAGCACGGCATAAGATAAGACAATTAAAATACTTATTTCTATAGAAACAGAAACATCTACGTACCTGCTTTAGACGCCTCCATTTGGCTCTGCGATTCTGAAACCACGTTTTGACCTGAGCAACGACAATGAGAAAAGGTGCAGGGTAGTCTTGGAGCCAGCTAGCACCCAGAGCCTTTCCCAAGCCGCAAGCAAAAAGCAAGAACCTGCCAAAAACCCCTTCCCC
>NW_005054300.1:7800390-7801795 GCF_000277835.1 Geospiza fortis | reverse complement strand
GACTGGGGAGCCCCTGCCCAGCCCCAGGCCCGGTAGTGCGCCGGGTCCAGGGCTCGCTAATTTCCTTCGCCTGATTTTATTTCTCTCAGTTCCTACTCTGATCTTTCCCCTCTCTGATTTTTTCCCCTCCGCCAAACGGAGACACCAGTTAAAGTCACTTTACGGGCTTTGGCAACATTTCCGTCAATGTGTTTCCTGTTGGTCTATCTCGCAAAGAAAGAGACCAAAAAAAAAAAAAAACACCTTTGCTTCCTTCTGCTCTTTTACTGCGATGCCCTAAAGAAACCGTCTCCCTTTCACTGAGCCAGTGGCCGAGTCCCTGTGGAGAGCGGTGACATCGCTGGGCAGGGGTGATGCTCCAGCAGGAAGGCACTGGGCTTCTAGGAAGAAGAGCCCGCTTGTCCCCCACCCTCGGCTGGGGCTTTGCCCGCCAGGGGCCGCGGGGTGCCCGACAGGCTCAGCCGGGCCCGGGTGAGGGGCGAGGCGGTGCAGGCAGCGACACGCCGGGGAACCGGCCCCGCTGCGGAGCCGCAGCCGCGTCTCGGGGCAGGAGGCTCCGGCCAGTGCTACTGAGTCACGCTGTTTGTCTTACTGCCTGCACCCTTTGCAATTTGCTGCATTGTTTTTCGAGATTTTGCTTGCGTCAGGCTTTAGTAATTCTTGTGCAAAACAGACTCAAAAAATAGGAAGCAACTGGTTATTTTAGCTGTCATAAAGTCACATCCCACACAGAGGAAATGAACAATATCAGAAAAACGGATCCCGGCTATCAGAAGTCGAGTGTTTCCTGAATTTGTCTGTATTGAGGATGTCGATAAAGTAATCAGCAATGTGCACGACTCCCGGGGAAGAGCCTGCTTCAGGCGGCCAGGAAAACACTTAACAGCTTCTGAAACCAGATTTACTCCTATCGAGAGCTCAAGGTTTCCTGTATGAACGGAAAGGGTCAGCCTCTTTCACTGCACAAATGTGGTGAGTCAGGTCCAGTTTTGCAATCACTAAGAACAAGTGCTGCAGCCCGGGCATGGGGCTCAGCCCCCGCAGAGGGGTCGCTTCCCGGCCAAAGGCGCGAAGTAACCACCGGGACCCCCGACCCGGCCCGGCCCGGCCCGAGCCGACCCGCAGAGGAACCTCGGGGGCCCCAGCGAGTGGAGCCGGCCTCCCGACTGCTTTTCAAGTCATCCGCAGGAAAGACTGAGATCTGCCATGCGATCTCCAAGCACAATTAAAACTCCCCACCAAAACCACACGCGACATTACTAAGGACACTCTCACAGTCACTTGGTTTAAAGGAAAACAAATCTGAGTCACGGCGGCCGCGCACTGTGGTCTCGCTGACAGACCCGGAGCATGGCACGTCTCTAATTTACTGTAAATCAGACGGGGGCCGGAGGGAGCCGGGGGA
>NW_005054300.1:7798983-7799343 GCF_000277835.1 Geospiza fortis | reverse complement strand
GGCAGACTGGGGGGCGATGGGGCGGCCGGGCGCCGCGCGGGGCTGGGGACCAGTGCCCGACAGCCCGGGCTGGGAAAGCGGCATGACGGCCCGAGCAGCGCCACCTGGGCTCCATCGATTCGATTTCTAAGATCCCGCCGGGTGATTCCCCCTGCCCCGCAGCCCCTAGCGGGAGACGCGCGCTCCGTCCGGGCGTCTCCGCAGGGCCGCCCCTCGCTAGCACCGCTGTCCGCCTGACTTGGGCGAGGGGTGGTGGGAGGTGTGAGGAAGGGGCAGCGACCCCCGATCTGCCCGCGCCCCTCAAGCACCCGGGGCCTGGCCCCGACGGCAGCGGCTGGGGGGGCGGCGCCCGCCCCCCCC
>NW_005054300.1:7797565-7798971 GCF_000277835.1 Geospiza fortis | reverse complement strand
GGTGCAGCCTGCGTGTCCGCGGACCCCGCCGTGTCCCGTCTCCCTCACACGGCCCCGTGCTGACAGCGAGCACGGAAAGCTGTTAAGGAATAGCAGGTGCTGGTATAACCCTGCCTTTTTTTTTTTCTTAAATAAAAAAGAAGAAAAAAAAAGGTCTACGGTTCAAACCCACGAAGATCTTAATAGCAGGCTCAGAGCAAGACGAAAGGGTGTTGGTGAAATGAAAAACAAAAAAATATATTTTTTAATAATACAGAGAGGTTAGGTTTTCTTTTTTTTACATTGTTAACAAATGCCAAAACTCACCTTTAAAGCGTGGTCTTGTGTCTTGTAAATATCAGGTACACGTAAAGCGAGCTGACAGTTTTGATTATTTTTTCTCTGTGTTCAGTCTCCCAGGCATTGCTCTTTCCAAGGGGTTTAGTTAATGTTTTCATCTGGAAGTGTTGGATTTGCAGCTTGATTTACTTAATAAATGTACAGTAAACCGATGACCCGTTGCCCTCTGGAATAACGACGTGTATGATATGAGGCAGCAGAATGGAGGGCCCCCACAATATTTTACAAGCTGTCGATTCCAAATCTTGAGAACAAGTTTATGCGAAAAGAAAAAAAAATGTTTTGCTGTATTATTGGAAAACAAATAAATAGAGGAAGAGATTACCCTTTTCTGACTTTTATACAAGCAATAGGCCTTGTTAAAAGGAAGTTTTAATGACACAGTTATTACATTCCACTGCCACTGCATAATCCCTAACAAGAAAAATGAAGCACTTAATTTTACAGTTCTACAGAACCGCCCCTTTCAAATTCAATTGTTAGACCTCAGCCTTCCTCTTTCCACGGGTTGGAGACTATTAAATCCGCATTCATGAAATGTCACATTTATTGAACTACATAATTTTTTAATATCACTAGTGCAGGTTTTATAGTTGATTTTATTGTTTTTATGGCCATTCGGGGCTCTAAAACCCGGATTTTTTCAATGTTGTCCTTATAATTTTTTTCACACAGTCAGAACTAATAAAATAGAACAGTTGTGACTTTTTAATGCAAGGGGTCTCGGAGTTTCAATATTTTCACTCTGCTGGATACTAAAACCAATAAAAATACATGAGATTTTAATTATTTTCTGGATTAAATAAACCTTTTCCCTTTTCGCTTGGAACATACATTTGGTTTGTAGTTTCTGTTGTGAAGAAGACAATGCAACATCAGACAAAATACTTTATTACCAATATTGTTGCAATGAATACAGTTTTGACCGGATTTTACAGTCTAACGGGCATTTAAAGAAAGGTGCTGTAGATCGGGGCAACCAAGACAGTGCTTGAGTATTTCTATTATTTCTTCTCCAGGTTCCCTCTGGAAAGCTTTCCAATTTATCTGGAAAACCCTGAGGGGGG
>NW_005054300.1:7797173-7797535 GCF_000277835.1 Geospiza fortis | reverse complement strand
GAAGCCTTGGGAGAGAGAGAAAATATACGCCTTTCTCGATTGAAAGAGGAATGCTTTCACATTAATTTTCTTGGTATGCACTTGAAACACCACCAAGTTTTCCTGCTAATCTGGGGATTTCTGAAGGGCGGCGGGGCGGGATGCGTGCATCCCCGCACTGGCACGGTCTCAGCCCGGGGAATCGGCTGGAGAACTCATTATTTCGTGTAATAACTTCGGGGCCCTGTCTTCCCCTTCACTTTCCGTGAAATCACCCGCCTTCGAGGAGTCCTGAGCTCAAGGAAAAAAATAATAATAAAAACCAAGGCCCCCACTTGCTGCAGGAGGCGCCGCTGCCAGCCCCGACGGTGGAGCCGAGCGGG
>NW_005054300.1:7786928-7796639 GCF_000277835.1 Geospiza fortis | reverse complement strand
GGGCTGTCCTCAGGCCGCTGTGTTAAAATAAAATAAGAATAATTTAAAATATCAACACCACGATCCCCCACCACTGTCAGAAAATCAGGAAATGAAACCTTCCAAAACCAGCGACACGGGCCAGGCGGTATTTCTACCGCACCCATGATTATCTCTGATAAACGCCCCGATAAACAGAATATTCCTGATTCCTGGAGTGGTTATATCGGGCAATACATAAAACGGTCAGCAATTTATGGGTGAATGCGTCTGGAATCACAGAACACTTTCCTTTGCCTCACAGATTGTTGTCGCTGACATGTAACCAGCCGGTTTCTGCTCTCCAAAGCGGGATTTTCACCCACAATCGCACCCTCTGTGGCACTACAGGCTTCGGAATAGTTACATCAGAGAAGGATCATTCCTAGCTGCAATGGCTGCATTTGGCTGTACATAATTAGTGAGCAAATCAGCAAAATTTCATCTTTTTAACAGCTAGAGCAGGCTGCCGGCAGTGTCATTCCCTAATGCTACAGGGCACTTAACAAGAGGATCCAGCCCACAGCCATTCCACCCCTTCCCATTATTGAAAATATTTCAAGACCCTTCCAAGAGAGGTGAGGCCACAGCCTTGGACACCTTCCAAGGAGGAAATAGGAGGGAGTTCACCTCTCTGATTTTCCTAGCATCATGGAAGCCAGACTGCTCCAGACAGAGGCACTGCACGTTGCAGGGTGATGTCAGTAGGTGCTGCCTTCTTCCAGATAACTCATCTGTTAGATATTCACTTCTTACAACTTCCTCCTCACCATCATGATTTGATTTAATAAATGAGTTACAACTGTAATAAACATTAAGGCAAGTTAGTCTTAAAGCCATTTATTATGTATAGCAGAACAAGACAAATCTTGGTCTAAAATGGGGTGGATGACATATAAATTATTTTTCTAGGCAGAGCTAGCAGGAGTGTATCAGTTTTTGTTCTACATCACTATGATTTCGCCAAATTTAAATCATCCAAGTGAAAAAAAATCTGTTCTGAGGGAGTCTCCATCATGCTGAGTACATTTAAGGTTTCAGCAAAATCAGTTCAGCTGTTTCTGAGCACTGGGTTAGAGGAAAGCAGATTTTTTCCCCCCCTGGCATTTAGACATCTTTGCTTTGCCCTGACAACCTGCAGAGCCCCATCACAGGGAAAACTTCCAGAGATGAAAGCAACTGGCAAAAAGTCGGCCGGGGGTTGTCTCTTCAGTCCCTCCTTTGCTCTTTTACTTGGGATTGTGGTTTAGAGTTGGGCAAAATAAAGACTCCAGATCTCTGCAGAGAGACATAGGCACCTCAGGAATGTTTAAGCAATTCATTAATGTTAAATGAATATTTGTGGGTATGAGAGATGTGCTGCCACCAGCAAGGGCGTTTTTCACATATGCTGTCACAGGCTCTGATGAAAAAAAAAAAAAAAAAAAAGAAAAGCAAGCTGCAGAAAAGCTTTAATGGTGCTTTTGAGTCTTGTCAAGGATTTCCAAGGCAGCACATGCCAGACCCTTGGGGGAACATATTGTTAAGGTGCTTCCATTTCCTGTAGCCCCCAATATCATTAATATCTCTTCTGGGATACCTTGACTTGCAAAGTGGAATATGCAACATTTATAGCTCTGTGGTAAAAGGAAGGAACACATGGCCCCACATTATAAACACAGTTAATTCCACTTTCTTTCTGGACTGGGCTGTCTTGGTGATTATTGTGACACAGTATCTCTAAACCAGTTTAATTCAGCTGAAATGTGATACAATTCACCAGAACTTTTTTTCTGAATTGCAAAGAAGCATCATATTAAACTACATAAATTGTAATACTTTTTGAAATGCACTTTTCTAACCCTTCCTTGGTCTGAAAACTTTCTTATCTGACCATTATGAGAATGTGGTGAACAGTGCTATGAAAAACAAAGCAATGTATTGTTCCTTATAGGCTCATATTTCCTATATATCTGCCACCAAAAACATGAGCTATTCTGGATCCTGCCTATAAGTGCGACTGAAAGCTGCTTGTTTAATTATATTTATTTGGGGTGATGGCAACAGTAACATGTTAAAACTTCTCTATATTTTTATGTGTTGGCTACACACATAAAGATTACGCCCAAAACCATATATAATTCCCAGGGGCTAGATTGCCTCTCACATCTTGCACAATCATTTACGTAAGTGCAAACTGAATCTAAAATGCTGCTAACACAGACTGCTGGCTACTGTACACCCACTCTGTGTTGATATAATTTACTATAACAAGACACCAGACAATGGAGAATCTGCCTAAACTACAGTGATGACAAAATTTTTATTTTTTTTTAACAGCACAATCAGAACACAAATATGTTTCAAAGAGGACTTGTGCAGCAAGATTTTTCACGGTAACAGTTCCAATGAGTCCAAAGTACACACAGCTAAATTTGATGTCAGTAGGAATTAGGTATGAATAGGGAGTGTTACTTCGTTATTTTTGTTGATGTTTTCCAGAGCTTACACATTCACTCTACATTTTTTAGGAAACTTTATCATTTTGGCATCATAAAATCAATCCCTAGATAGGTTTGTTCTATATGGAGCGGACCCACACATGCAGTTGCTGTTAATAGTCAAATACAGAAGCTTACAATAACCACCTAGCTAACTATTAATGCCTGTTTAACAGTAGGGTTAGAAGGATGGATCTGAAATCTGTCCTCATCTGAAAAATTGATTGTTAGACTCTCAGGGGCACAAACACTTCAAAAGGCTTCATTTTCATAGGTAGAAGCCAAAATACTTGGGTGGAATTGGCTCTAGAAAGCTGGAGAAATTACCTTAGAGACAAATTCAGAACTTGTGCAGTGGATTTGGAGCCCATTGGAGCTGATGATTTTCATAGGCGAATCATTTATTTTTCATAACAGACTGAGAGAATCTGCCTCGATGGTGGCACATGGAAATATCCCATTAAGTACAATATTAAATAGCAGAAAGTTAAGAAAGAATAATTTTTCCCTAAGGCAGATGTCTCCCCTTCTTTCTCCTGTCCCTGAGGTCTCCCTGTAAGAGAACCTGCTTAGCCCAGAATGAACTGACAAAACACAGCAGCATCAGTCACAGACAGCAGCCAGCCTCGAGTCTCTGAGTCCAGAGACCTCATCATTTCAATTACACTCTTAGTTCACACAAGAGGTGTCAGGAGAGTTAGACAACACAACTTCCACTTATTATACTACTTCTCATAAAAGCAAAGAAAAAATAAGTTATGCTAGACATGAAAATAAATATGCCAGTATAAAATCTGTATATATCTAAAATCTGTATTCAAAACATTACAGTACCTTCCAAATACTTTAAACATTGGACTTGACTAACTTTTTGGAAGAGCTGCTCTTTCTTAATCCTTGCTTAGTTTGTCCATCTCATAAATTTACCTCATCTCATTACTGGGGTTGGAAGATGTAGGTGTAGACATAGAAGTTTTTAGTGTTGAGTAGAATCTAAGCCATAGCCCTGATGTTCTCTTGAAGTCAAACCATGACACCAGAGTCAAACCTGATAGAGATGCTAATTGAAATCTTGATCTCTAACCATAGTCTGTTTATTTACTTTAAAACTTTACAGCAAAACTAATATGAAAATATGTAAATAGGTGTCTGAATAGTATCCTCAGCGGACACACAGGTGACACACAGCTGCTGGGAAGAGGCAGCTGGACTTCAATCCAGAGCTTGGTGCTACATCTTCAAAGAGGGACAGCTTGTACCTGTGAAGCTCAGCTGCTGCACAGTAATTCAGAGGCAGATCTACAGTCCACACTTCTGCACCTGACTCTGCTGGAGCAGACACATGCAGGAAATGCCTGGAGAAGGATCTGGGGATCCCCTTCCCGAGCCCTGTCAGTGAATCCTCACCATTCCACAGCATGTGCGCTTCCAAGGTCTCCAAGGCAGCCACAGACAGTGCAGGTTGTGGGGGTCATTCACACAAAGAGCAATGAGAAATGTTGTGCATATGGGTCACATGCCAATCCACACAGTTCTTCACATGTCAAGGTACGGCCAAAGATATAATCTGTACAAAAATGGGCTTTTAAAAATCTGTTCAGACTCACAGAACATTTGGAGAGGAGATGCAGAAAGCAGACTGCTCACCAGGACAGACTTCAGAGATCCTGTAGTTAGTGGGAGAGACCTACTAATTACAGGAGCATAATTGACCAAAATTATTCCTTGTATAATATTATCAACATGTACTAGAAATTAACTGGACAAATATCTTCATTTAGGAGGACAGGTTCCACACTGCTCTCTGTGTAGCTGGGTGTTTTGATAATCTTTTGGAAATCTGTACATTTTTCAGTGATTTTCTTTAGAAGGTAGAACAAATTAAAGTTTTAGGATTAATTAACATGATATAACCAATTAAAACTGAAGGTAGATGTAGCTCACGTCTGTCCTTGGAAGAATATCCACCAGTGTGGGAGGAACAATGTGAACCCTTTCTGACTTTTGCCATTATGTTATCTTCCAAGATTTGTTCTTGAAGAAAAGAGATCTTCAGTCTCAGATGTATTGGCCATAAATAAAGGCAGGTTTAATTGCACTGTGATTACAGAATCAAGTCAGAGTACTCCACTTTTGAATATAATTAAGCAATTTAATATTAAAATATGTCTAAATTAAGTCCTCTTTATCATTTAATTTCTGTGGCTTGCCAAGCTGTTTTTCTATCGTTTTTGTCTCTTTCACATTATGTTACATTTCCTCTCAGGACTGAATCTATTGGTAGACATGACATTGCTCTTATGCAGCCTTCATAGCACCCATCTGACACCTGTAAAATATTAAACTGTAAGAATGTGTGTTAAAGTCAGTTAGCCAGGATAAGTGTGTTCTACAGATAAATGGGTTTGTTTGGGAGAGAGCAGCACAGCCTCTGTCTGTATCACTGAAGGGTAAATTCCTAAAGAGTCAGGATGCTGTAGATAACCATTAAATCACAGAAAGCAGCAGAAGGAAGTCATGTCACCCACTGTGCACACTCCCCAAGCCCTGCTGCAGTTGAAACTGTTGCAATACAATGCACTTTCAATATTTCCTCTTGCATTTTCTACAGTTTTCTTCCTATTTAGTTCACATATGGGCTTTGAATACTTAAGTCTCACTGTCTGGGGGTTTCATGATGTGAATAGTTTCTTAGGGAGTATCAATAAAGCCCAAACAGGATTAGTTTTTCCATGTCTGCCTACACCCTAACTCAGACCCAGGGATCTGCTTTCTCCAGAGAGCACCTGAACCAAAGTTCTGCCAGCATTGCCAGAGACAGTAATGTGAAGGGGACATGAACTGTGCTTCTGTTGCTTTTGGGACATGCAAGCAACACTTGAGCCCCTCTTCACAGTGTGAGCAATGGCCCTGCTGAGTTTGTGGCCACAGTTCTCTGTGCTGGCTGAGAGCATCCCAATGTGTGTGCTCCTGGCAAACATTGCATGCTGAGACCAGGAACACCCAGGTCAAACCCACACATGGGGCAAGGCCAGGGATGATAAAGCCTTGTTATTACATTTTCTTTCTGTTATGTTTGTCACTACTTATGCTAGTCTCTTGTCCCACACTAACCTAGTTCCTCTCATTCCTGCAGGTTTACACTTAAAACATTACTTGACAGTTATTATGTCATCTTACTCCCTAAGCATTGGTTAGCAGCTATGCTGTCAGCAACTTTTTCTCATCAGGCAGCTCTTCCAAGCATATAGCTACAGTTGGCTCCTCTTCTCTGAACTTCCTGCAGCTTGGCTTCCCAGTAACGAGGTGCAGAGAACTGCTCTCACCTTTTCCAGATGCTATCGCACATCAGTTCCAAGAAGAGAGACTCACTTGCTCTTTTCCTGTGGTGTGTCTCCACAGAGCCCCAAATCATATTGACATTTTTAACTGTCACATCACCTAGAAAGTTCAAATGCAAATTCAAATGACCTCAGCACAGCAGTCACCATATCTTGTCTTCCCTAAAAGAAAAGAAAAACCTTGGGGTTCATCTTTCTAACAAACATTACTATTTCTGTAGAAACCTCAGACTGTTTTCTAACTTTTCACACTAATCACGTGAATTGGCTTATTTATGACAGGGAGAGGAACAATAGGAAGTATTAACTAACCCTGTACTGGTGGTCAGAGTAAAGCAAAAACAAAGCTGGTTTCCAGTTCTCTGCGCTGAGACTGATTTTCCATTGTCGTTCCACATTATCTTCCCATTTAAGTCTGCTCATGCAATTCTGTTGTGCATCCTGTAATTCTCTTTTAGTAGTTTTAAAACAAACAAAAGGAAGTACTTTTTCACACAACACATAATTAAATTATGAAACTTGTTGCCATGGGAAGCGCTGGATGCCAAAAGTCTAAATGGGTTCAGAAAAAGAGAAGAGAAATTAATGGAGGATAGGTACATTGAGGACTATTAAACATAGTAGCTTGCTCACTGTGTTTGGCTCAGGAAACCCTTTCAGAAGTGTTTGATGAAAGCAGGAAAGGATTTTTCTGCTGCTGCCTGTTTCTCCCACAGCTCTCCTCAGTATCCTCCTTTGGTCACAGGCAGGAAGAAGGCATTGGAGTTAATGGACTTAGTAAAGCAGCCTCTAGTGTTCTTCTCCTAACAAGACACACAGATGTCAACAGATGCCTGTAAGTTTAAAAAATATAATCTTTATGCCAAAAAATTGCTTCTCTTTGGATATTTTTATAGATCTGATCGAGCTGACTTTAATACATGCTGTTTACAGCAAAGTGTATAACTGAAATGGGGAATTTTAAGGTTTCTGAATGGCTAGATTTATTGGCCCAGCCAAAAGTTTGATTTTGCAGATATTATAGGTTGGATCAACTTCACTGGGGACTGATGTCAAATGGCAACCTGTTATCTGTGCTGTGAAAGTTGTACCTGCTCCTGGAGCTCTCTCTCCTCACTGAACAAATGCTCCCACCGCCCATTGTGGTGCCATCTCTTCTTGTTGACTTTGCTCTGTAATTGCTGCTTTATCAGTCCCTCCTGAGACTTCTCCGTTTGTCCTGACTGACAAGCAAAAGGAACAGCGTCGTTTGTGCACACACAGGAAGGACAGGAAGGCAGGCTGCTGGGACAGGGACAGCAGGGCAGGCTGCTGGGACAGGGAGTGAGCCCTGGCCCTTTGGCTGCCACCTTGTCTGGGCAGAACCTCACCCCACAGGCTGCACCTGTTGCACCAGTCTGTGAGGGAGGGAAAACTGGCCTCTAATTTTGATAGCATTATGAATTGCTTTAATTTTTTATTCTGTGTTTGACTGCAAAAGATGTTGTGTGATTTAATCTGAATTGCTTTGTCATGAAGGTGTCTTTCTTTCATCATTTAGAATGATAGTATCTCATTTTGGTCACGGCCTTGTTTTCAAATGTCTCCTGCATTAGCTCAGACAATGTGTAACTGCCTCAGTTACTGCAGAAAAATTCACTTAGGCACGGTAATGAATAGACTGAAGTGATTTATTTCTATTGTTGAGAAAACTGTATGTGTTTATCTACATTGTGTTGTCAAAATGCACATGGTTAAAAGCCAGAAAACAGTCTGTTGGCTGAGGGCCTGCCTCTCTTGGCAAGTAATGACAATGCAAGAGAATAAAATTCAGACACTTAATTTTCTCTTGATCACCAGAAGCCCCAACATATAAAACATTACCTTTGATTTTGAAGAATATTTCAGATCCTTTGGTTGCAGGAAGGAGGTCAGACTGCACAATCTGACTGAATTACCCACCTGCTGCTGTAGCTCCAACCCATAGTACTTTAGCATCTCGAAGTTATTGACTCAAATTTCCTAAACTTTGCTATAGTTCATCATCTTGTATGACTCCTAGAAATATGAACTTGTAGACTCTATGGACAGAAAGCTTACATTCAAGAAAAGTCTTAGGAGCAGCACTGATTCTCTTTTTTTTTCTGAGTGGTACTGGGATGGAGAGCATGAGCTCCCTGGAGGGATGCAGCAGTGATTCCAGCAGCACTGTGCTGCCAAATGAGAGGGACAGGACTGTGGTTTAGCAACTCTGGATTGGAAACTGGGGGCCTGGACACCTACCTTCGTCACATTACGCTGCTGTTGGAGTTCATGTCACCACATCCATGCCTGTTTGGGCATGTTCACCTGCTCCCCAGCTTTTAAATTAAATTCTTCTACAAGTATGATCACAATTCAGTGTATCTTGATGGGAAGCTCTTGGAATGTCCGTAATTTAAGCATTAATTAAAACACAAAAGCAGCGATCTAAATGTTCAAGCCAAAGTCTTGAAAAAAGCTATTAAAGTATTTATTAACCCTGCTTCTGTAACAAGCTAAGATGCCCACATGAAAAACTATGATCAGGCTTTATTTCTGTCAATCAGTTATTAAAATATTAATCCTTAGTTTTTCCAGTGCCAATTATTCTGGTATCTGCAGACTGGGGTGCACTGCTCATGCTGCAGAATATTCCTTAGAAATAATAGGTTAAAATAAGGAGCCAACCCAAGCCCAAAGGCAAAGAGCTAGTCCTGGACAGCAGGCAAGATAATCAGGGAATAACTAACATGGATAATCAGCAAATCATTCAAATGAATTGATTTGGCTCTGGCTGGCGTCCCTGTTTCTGCCTGAAAGCTTCAGTGAAATCTAAATAAGTGGCAGTTATCTTACTGTCTCTTCCTGTTATCTGACTCCAATGACAGCAGAGGAGAGAGGGGAAATCATGTCTTTGAATAGGAGCATGGCCTTTCATTTAAAGTAAATACTGCATCAAAATGGAAACTGCCTGAAGAGTAAGTCTGTCTTGGCTTAGTCCTGAGCAGATTAAGTAATGTATTAAAACCAGACAATATCAGTTTCTTGCAATGGCTTCAGCACCTTCACTGCAAATGTGCACACAGAGAATCAGAAAGTGCTGTTTGTAATGACTTGAAGGTGACTAACGGGACAGCGTGAGGTAGCTGTGAAGAGTTAAAATTCAGCCAAGGCATCTGTATTTTATGTCTCAATAAATGCCTTCACCATTAAAAAAATCACAATAGGAAAATTTAAGGGGAGTGATGCTTATTCCAGATTCAGCAATGCACTTGTAGCATCCAAGTTAAAATCTCTGCCTCCTTAGGTTCCCATACAGCTGATGAGGAGAAGCACACAGGGCACCAAGCAATGAATCATCCCATGAGGTTCCTGTCTGCCTCCCCTGGTGCTGGAGAGATCAGGGCATTGAAGGTTCTGACTTGGGTACCTCCATAGCAGTGCCTAAATTAACATAGAAAGGCTGAATTCAGGGCATACCTTGCTTTGGGAGGAGAACTGGAGACCAACAGGTAGCTTGACCACAAGAGGACAATGTCCAACAAAGCTTCACTTGGACTGCTGAGCTCCATCAAAATGAGCCACAGCTGTTGAGGGGGTGGTGAGGGTTGAACTCCATCTTCTGTCACACCAAACTCCATATGGGTGTAAGATTGGGCCCCTCAGCACCCCAAACACAAGTGGAAATGCTTGCAGCTCCATGAATACAAGACCAAACTGTGGTGGCATGGGAAGAGGAACATGGGCTTTTGTTGGCAGGCCAGGGAGGCAGCTCTCAAAGCATGGCAGCATGAATTGCCAGCACTCCTGTGTCTCACCCTGCTCACTTTCACCAGGAGTGGGTACTCACTTGTCAGGGGCTGTTCACACAG
>NW_005054300.1:7765229-7786918 GCF_000277835.1 Geospiza fortis | reverse complement strand
GGAGGAATTTCTCTGTAATACTTGGATCCTGACTGTGCAAGATTTGTATTTTCCCTTAGAGCAAGAAGCAAAGGTCCAAATTAACTTCCTTAGTAATACTCTTTTTAATTCTTAAAAGCGAAGTTTTTCTACAGTTTTATTGTAGATCCAACATCTTTTTCAACAGAGTCTGAACAATTTCATGACAAATATGAGAAATGACATAATACATTTCTACTTAAAGCTTTGTTTCATTTTACTTCTATAAGTTTAAAAATGTTTTGACCCTCTTTTATTGGAAAGAAAATAAACTAAAAGTGAGGCTTCAACCTAAACAGCTTTTCACAGCAGTAGGTGTAAACCCTGGGAAATAAAATGAAGGTTAAAAATGTTCAGGGACTATTAAATGTAATGGAAAAAAAACACCTATCACTTAACTGAATTTTTGCTGCTAAGGCAGTTTAATGTTTGCTATTCTCAGGTACTAACATTTATTATAGTAACCTTTATAAAGTAAATTTAATTATCTTTATCTTTTTACAAATATAAATTTAGTTGTCCTACAATGAAAATCAATTGTCAACATAAGCTATGGTTAACATCTAATAAAACAGCCCTCTGTAAATCCATGATTAATAAGATTGGCTTCTGTATTAACTAACAGACATCATAAAATTTTCTTCCTTGCAATAATTTGTATATTCAAGGTTCATCCTGCTGGACTGAGTTTCCTAAAATAAACTGTTAGAGTGAATGAACAAAATTCTGGCACCTATCGTTATTATATTATAACCATTTAAATATATATCTGTAGCTGAATGGTTTCCAAATTAATGTCATATTTTAATTAAGTCAGAGAAGATGGTGGCTATAGCAAATCGTAAGTGATTCACTTGTTTCCTTTACCTTCTGAACATAATGACAATGCTGCTTAGGTTTTAACTTGAGCGTTAGAGGAAGCTAATTGAAATGTGAAAAGCCAATTTCCCAAAACAATCTTTACGTATGACAGGGATTACTTAAGCTCTTCTGTGTCACCAAAAATACCCCCAAACCAACAACAAAACAAAACAACCCACACCCCCAAAACGAACAAAAATCCACACCAAAAAAACCCCAGCCACTAAACTCAAAAAACCCCCAACACCCCCCCTATTTAGAATTCACTCCCTTAGAAACAAATGTCTGCTTCCAAAGTGGGAGCAGCGGTGCTCAGATTCACCATGAAGCTGTGTACCATAAGCCAGAGGATATCTCTGCCCTCCCTGTGACACACACTCTGCCCAAGGGCTGGTGGGATGCAGTGGCCACTGCAGGCAGTGCTAAGCTTCAATTGAATTTGGGTCTAGTTTTTAAGAGCAGAACAACAACTTCACACCAATCCTCAAAGATCCCAAAGTCATTTTATGAAGTGGAAGTAGGTGTGCTTGAAGCACCTACTAAAAGAGCGTAAAAGAGCATACAGAACTAGGCATGAAAACTACTTCCCCCCCTTGCCTAGACAAACCCTTGCAAATGCCATGAAATCTTTTGGCCATAGAGACCTAACTGGGCCTTTGATTGTGTTGTGGGTTTTTAGACATCATTTTCACTCTCAGTGTGTACTTTGGAAAACAGAGATTCTGATCCTTCATCTTATTACTTTACTGTAAGTCAAGTGATTGCAGCAGAATTAGCAAGACTGGACTTGTACAGTGGGAAATCAGCCCTTGGAGAAGCACCAGTCATTATTATTACTTGAATGGAGAAAGAAAAGGATCTTACTGTGTATTTAACCTGTTCTAAAAATGCTAAAAAAGCATACATTAGTTCCTGCTAGTTATATTTTGCTTCACAAAATTCCATGTTAATTAGGAAAAAAATCTTTAAATTAACCTCTGGCAATAAAAAGAAAATTCTTTATAATATAAAAAATGTAGCTTTAGTGCTCTGGACATTCCCAGAATAAAATGTTATATATATATATATGTTGACAAGAACTGAGAAGCTCTGAAAAAATTGAGTGTACGTTTATGTGATATTTCCATTTATTTCATTCCTTTATTTGATAATTTTTAATGAAGGAAATGCACTTATCAAGTTCAAAGTTTTGCTCATTGCGCTTCATTCTCTGAAGGACAATGATTAGGTTATAAACAGGCCAAGAGTAACAAAAGCATTTCAAGTATAACTAAGGAATTCAAGGGAATATTTATTATAGGTTTAATATTTTGGAAAAAAAAGAAAGCAATCCAGTTAACTTCCATTATTTTACAAAATTTAACTTTGTGCCACCTGGAATCTGACAATCACCTCATAAAGCCATTAAAGGCTGGAAAAATTGTACAAATTTCAGACCTAATATAAAAGAGGCAGCTTATTTCTAATCTCTTCCCTGATGAGAGACTACTAGACCAAGCATTTACTCCTTTTTACCTGTCTGAAGATCACTTGTGTAGCTCTCTAACCATGTCCTCCTACTGGTAGCTAGACCATTTTCTCAGGAGCCAAAGAGTATATGTTGGAAGCACAGAAATAGAACAGAAACATAAAAAGGCAAACATTCCCTTCAGTGCATTCGCTCCTATTTCTAATGATTTCAAGAGTGAGCACAGCAACGCTGCTTGGATGGAGCTTGTGCTCACCCTCCAGGGACAGCCTGCTTTGTTAGCTGGTCTGCACCTCACCTCTAGAACCCTGTCACTTAAAGCCTAGGAATGCAAAGCACAGCATGATTTATTGGTGTTTCACTTCATACAGTAACTGCATGGGTGGGCATGCAGTTTATAGAGCATTGCCCTCTACCATAAAAAGTAGTTTGTAACAGGGAATGAAAAAAAATAGTAGTCAAATGGTTGTAAACACTTGTTTAAAATGCATAAATTTTAAAATACATAGCAAATATACCTATTTTCCTGTTTTTAATGCTCTCAAACATCAGAATTTTCTTTTTCCCCCTTAAATCTCTTTTTTATGAAAAAGGAGTGTTAACTTTATTTTTCCAGTTCTTCCTGGATTAATTTTTTTCTTTTATCACTCTAAAGAGTTAAAGGCTTCCTCTTGTTTCCTCTACCGTTTTAACAGCTAATTGCAATGCTGACTGACACTTAATAGAGAAAAGAAAAGCAGTCTAGCAACCCTGCACCTTCTCCTCACTCCTCTCTATCCCCATGCAATTGTTTGATACCCAAAATAAAAGGCAGTCATCAATAGCAGCCAGTCAGCTCAGTCTTCTTTGCTCTCTTCAAATAAACATTGCATCCCCCAACAAATCTGATGCAGCAAGTGCTGCAGCTCCCTGATTTCCAGGAGGAAGCAGGAAGTTTCCTTTCCCCTTCCTCACTTTCCTCCTGGCTGCTTATTTTTCACTTGAAAAGGAAGCTGGTGACTCTTGTCTGTGCTTCTTGTGGCCCTCTTACTGTTGTCTGCATTTCACCCTTCACATGAATTTAAACTTATTTTTCCTTATTTCACTTCCCCACATTGTATCTAAGTTTGTTGTTAAATCAAGAGCTGTCTCACTTAACCATTAATCTAGAATCCAAACAGTATTCATTAGATTAATTAGAACATGGCCATACACTAGAGCCCCAGTCACTACAACTCTCCCTCGTGCTCAGCTGGCTGGAGTCAGTGTGGGTGTGACCTGGCAAATTGTTCTGTGGGAATGGCTTTGTACCCTTCTTGTAAAGGATGCCTTACACAGAATAAAATCAAACCACCAGTAATTTAGTCTGGACAGTGCCATTTCTTCCCTCTGGTTAAGATCTGTGATTACAATGAATGCACACAAGAAACAAGTGTTGCTTTGTTTTTCTTACCCTTCTTTTCTCCTTGTCATACACCATACAATACACCAAAGCAAATTATTGCTGCTTTCTGCTTTGGGCAATGCCCATGTGGTGGGGAACAGAGAGCGGGCCAGGACAAGAATTTGGGCACCAGGACAGTCTAGTGGCCCTGCAGTAATGCAGACATGCACTAGATCATCTTTTACACAAATGGAGCACTTCATAAAGCAAGCCCCTACTGAAGCTTGAGTGTAGAATTCTCCATATGGAAGCATAAATCCAATATTAGATTTTGAAACTTTTTTTTTTACAGAAGCTTAAGGAAAAGCTTGACAAAAGCTGTGTTTCCAAGTCCTGTTTAGCAGCCAGCACCTGAGCTCAGACCAACCTTTAGTGTTGGGGCCATCTAGTGGGAGAGGAGGCACGGACAGGGAGGCCAGGATATGTTCTGCATCCGGATTTTTCATCCTATTCAGCTTTGGTGTGGCCTCCAGATACCTGGGCCAACGGAACAATGAGCAGCAGATCACTGCCATAATTGCAAACAAAGGACAACACGACTTTGAGGGCTACTTTGGAAAAAGAGAAAATGTGAAGCAGCCCCTGAAATTCAAACAGCTGCTAAGGAAAGCAGGCTGTCCCCATGCAGCAGGAACCAAACAGTCAAGGCAGAGAGTTTTCAAAGAGGATCAAGACAGGGAACACAAAATATGGCATGATTTCATGGATGTAAGCCTGATGTCACTGGCTATTCCAGTTTGTTTGTTAAAACTAATCCTGTCAACTCCACAGGGAAAATATAGTAGGGTGAAAGGCTTGTGCAAACCTCTCCCACTTGGCTTAGGCTACTCAATACCGCTATGGGATCAATCTTTGGGGTTGATTTTTAGTTAATAAAGGATTTTCTGAACCATTCTGGAAGGTTAACAGGCATATAGTGCAAGAAAATGGAACCTAGAGACTGGAGAATTAAGCCCATTAAGTTTTAGGTGCCAGAATTTGCATCTGCAAGTTAAGAGGAAGAACAGTGGGGTTCAAACAAACAAAAAGCCCAAGACCCAGCAGTAAGACTTCACAGAATGAAGAGGCACTGAAATAAAACTATTGTCTTTTGTGAAACAAGGGAGAGAACCATCCTCTTCTGACAGCACAAGACTGATAACATAGCTGATAATGTTTTAGCTAAATTAGACCTGGCACCATAAGAAAATTAGGTAAGTTTTACTCTGAGCAAAGTGCTTCTACATTTGTTTCCCATTTATTAATTTATTTGAAGTATCACAGTAAAAACAGAGAAACTGGAATAAAAAGCAAGTATAAAACCAAAACACTTATTTACAGCTGATTAATACATAAGATACTAACTCATAATGCTGGCAAAGCATATTTCCACATCCCTTTCTGGTATTTTAGATCTACTGAGAAACAGATAATTTCTTACTTGACCACATATATATAGATCTTTAACATAACAGCACCATAATCTGCAGGGTTTTTTTCCTCAAAACTTTGCAAGCTGCAACATATAAAAATGGAACCAAGGCATGAGATTGAGCAGGTAAATCTTTTGATTCAACTTTGCATCACTGTATCACTACATAGAGACACTGAGAATAACAAAAAAAGTTGTGGCTCAGTAAGACAGTAAGATAGAAATATCTAAAAAGAGAGATCTGCAGAGGATATATCTTAGTTCAGCAATCTTAAAGGATGCTTAGATTTCTGAAGAAGCTCTTCTGTCATATCTTCCATTTTGTTCTCCACTGAAGCTGCAGATTTGTTCTCTTTACCCTTTTTGAGACTTCTTTTGTGCAGGGATTTAAAGAAAATACCCAATGTTAAGAAAATACAAAGAAATCAAAGACTTCTGCTCGTGTGCAATGCAGTACATAGTGTTCTGAGAAAAAAACTTGATGTAACTCCTGAAAAAGGTTCCTAATAGATTGCATTTACTCAAGAGATTGACTGTAGACATACAGAAGCTCAGCAGCTATTTTTAAAGGGTCCCCAAGAAGAAAATATGCTCTCCCCAGCAAGAAAATCCCTAGACTAATATACCAAGAAGTTTACACTGATATGCTGGTAGAGCAAAAGGGTCAGAAGCAAGTAAGTAAAAAACTCAACCCCATGAAGACTTAAGAACGCCAATATTTTTGTCAGGCCTCTAAGAAAATACTGCAAATACTTTCAACTCCCCCATTAACACATGTCTAGCAAATTATGACAATTTTCTTTATGCAGGATTATTTGCTGAGGAGTTTTCAACTGTCTGCCCAGCTTGTCAGAAATCTGCATTATTTTATCCACTATTAACTCCTATCATAATCTGCTGTTACTTTAGCACAAGGTTAACAAAGCATTATGTACAGGATTTGAACAAGTTGTGAGACTACCCTGAAATGTAAGAAGTGACTTGAAACTACAGCACTGTCATGGAACAGTAATATTTTTTCTCAAATACACAGCTGTTTTGCTTATCTGAGGAAGTTACCTGGAAAAAAGGAATGCCACCATTTGTGTGACAATACACATTTGTATCCATTGAGTATTTGTCACAAGCAAGGCTTTCACTGGGTTCTTGCAACACCCCTTCTTCCAACAGGTCCTAAAACAGAAGTTTTCCAGAAAGATGTATTTAATGTCTGAATTTCCTTAATGAATGTATTAAGAATAATCATATCTATAAAAGACATGGAATTTCTATTTTTGAAAAACAAGAAAGAAATCGAAATTATTAATATCATTGCTTATTTTTCAAGAGATGGTTTTTGTCAAGAGCTTAGCACATTTGAGTCCAAGTACACTGCAAAACACAAAGGCTACAACAGTTCTGGGGTTCCAGTCAACTCTCCAAAAGGGCCTGGAAAAATCTCAAAGATGTGAAATATTCATTCAAGAGCCTCATTTTCCATTTATATACATACCTGACCTGCACTATCCTCCATCTCCTTTACCACACTGCTTAGCATAGCATCAAGATTTGGTTGCTTTTGCCTCAGTTGCTCCAGAAGTAGCTGCCGGGGCTCTGTTCTCACAAGGGTGACAGGATAGAAGTAGTCTTTTCTCTGTGGAGTTATCCCTTTAATGAAGATGATACACTTTTCAGTGTTTGCTTTAATTTCAGATCTTCAATTCTACATCAACTCATTACAGAAATCATGCCTTGTTCACACACCATTCTTTGCGTACATCTTAAAGGTGTAAGGCTGCCAGGTTATGCCCCCATCAACCTTCACTTATGAACTCTGGAACTCAAGTTGTTTTCTTTAAGACCATTCTGCCCCTGACCTGATTAAATACCTGTTGGAACATCCACTTTGAGATCCTCTTGCAGGAAACCATTAACCTGAGTTAGTCCATGCTGCACTTCTTCCTTAAGTGCCAGCTTCTGCTCCACAAGTATTTCCTGATCCACCTTTATCTGATCCACAAGGCCATTTAGCACCTTCTCCTCAGCAGCCTTTTGGCTGCCAATGTGGTCAGTAATTTCAGCTATTGCTTTATCACAGTTTTCTTCATTTTTCTGAAAATGAAACAAAAAAACAACCCAACTAAAAACACCAAGTTAACAGGAAAGGTAAGACTATGGCCTCTTCTCTAAGATGTGGTGCATGATTAGTGACATGACCTGAAACGAAACAACTGAGACCTCAAATTGAGAAGTTTCAGTGCCAGTTTTACACTCTCATTTTGACAGCTATCTTCAGAAGAGTCAGTTTCTTAGAAAGTATGATCACTTTAGAAAGCTAGTCACAAGAATAAAGATGATGTCATCTGGCTCAGACCAGACTCCTCATGCTTCTATGCACAAACCCTGCACAGAATTAGGATATTCACCTGAACACAAACATCCTACAAGTACTAGAATCTTTATGCATTTGTAGGGGAAAAGGCAATTGGTTTTCAGCCATTCCCGTTGAAATGAAACTCCTGAAATATTCAGCAGGTGCAACAGATGCAGAGAGGTCTTGAGACCACAAATGCTTTTTTAGTTTAGAGTTGGACTTGATCCTTGGAGATCCCTTCCAACTCAATATTCTGTGTGAAGGAAGCTTCTTGTTGCGTTTTTCCTTCCCAAAGTTCGCAAAATATTGGATTTGCCTGTTTTATTGCCTATTACAACAATAAAACCAGAGTGGATGCGAAATTTGTGACGGAAATTAAAAAACCCCAAAAAACATGAGAGAGAAACTCTTATCTAAGAGGCCAGAATTTGTATATACTTAAAAGGAATACTTTCTCCCATATTGATTCAATCTGACCAATAAAGTCATTTGCATTCTCCAGAAAATAGCCTGCATTTGATCACTGTGTATCTCCCAAGGACAGTACTGTAGATAAAGCTTTAGAATTAAACACCACCAAAATGATGTCAAACACTCAGATTACATGGTCAAGTCAGTTGTATGGCATTAGCCATGACACCATTTTTTGAGGTTATGGGCACTTGAAGTTCAAAGTCTTCCTCTTAATTTAGGCTTTTGATTTCCTCTAATTACATCTTCTCAAGCTCAGTAACATGAGTCTGCTATCAAAAAAATCATAGCTTTGTTTCGACTAGAACTTTTTTCTCCCCTCTATACATTCTGCAGTAAAGTTTGTCTCAGGATGTTGCATTAGACTACAAATGACTATAAGTACCTTTTGCAAACACTGAAATTGCTGTTTCTCATCCTTTAATGACAACAGGTGCTGATTAGTAAAGTTGACCATCTGAGCCGTTGCAAATTCACCCCATGTATTGGTATGCTGAGCCACATTTTTGAGACTGGTGAGAAGATGTTGACAGTGGTCATTGGATTCTTCCAGCATTGCCTTGTTTTCAGCATTTATGCTCCTGAGCTCTTGAGAGAAATTATCCAGAGATGCAGCAAATTTGCTGTGATTGGAATTTGTACTGCTGACCAAGTCTGTAGTTTTCCTGCAACAACATATTTGTAAGAGTTTAGAGATTCTGAAAGGTAGATTAACACAGTATACTTTTAGAAATATGAAACCAGAGCCAGCAAAACAGCACAGTTCTATCAAACCAGTTAATTATAATATTTTTGCTCTACTTAGTAAATTCACAGAACTTGCAGCAGTAGGTTTGCTAAAAAAACAAACAAAACCCCCACCAACCAAAAAAACCCAAAAGAGAACAGAAAGACCCTAACCACAAACTAAAAACAACTGCAGCAAGACCTCAGTTATTCAGTCTGCAATTGAATGAAACATATTGCAACAGATACATTATTATGCTTCAAGCTAAACCTTTATAATATATGCTGAAGTCCAGACACTGAGGGACACTCTTTAGCATATTGCTCCCAAAATGATACTTTCTTATCTCAACATGCTCAGGAGACAAGTTCAAGGGCAAGCCTTCTAGAACTACTGTTTACTCTGGGGAAAGGTCAACTACAATCTACACTCTGTGGCAGAACCCAGCTCTAACACACAGGCCATGTCCAGCAGGCTTTATAAGCACATAAAGATGGAGAGCATCCAATTTTGAAGTTCTCTTCATATACAGTTTATCTTGTATATGTGTACAGCAAAGAGAATGTGCCCCTTACAGGTGAACATTTTCTTGCATAGCAGTGATGGTGGTCTTCAGGCTTCCATTTCTTGTGAGTACATCAGTTAGATTCTTCTGAGTCTCCTGAGTAAAATGGTCAATCTGGCTTTGCAGTGAAGACATCAATTCGGCTGCACTCTATCAAGAAAATTACCAAAAGTTTCACTGTTAATTCTGCACTTGCTAACAGTCTTAAAGTATACTTGAATGCCTGAATTAAAAATGCAGAAAAGGCAGAGTTTTGCAATTCTAAAGCAGAAGGTACAATTTCTGTGTAGTGAAGATACAGACATTTTCTTTTTGGAGACATATGTAAATGCACATATACTGGATATACAGCAAGGGGAAGGGGGTTTTTGCTACATTTCTACATAAACTACTTAAAGCAGCCTAACAAAAGCTGAGTAGAATTAGGATCAAGTTACTGTCCTCCTAACATTTTTTCTGAAGCAAGTACAATGGTTTACTACCACATAAGATTTTAAATCAAAGCAAGCAATCACACTTGGTGTTAGGATGTTTTCTTACTCTAAGGATACCTTTCTATGGTGCCAACCTTGTCATTTCCACTTCTTTTAAGCTGTCACAATTATGCTGGAGCTGAGCAAAGCCACCGGCTGTTTGTTCCTGGTTTTTTTTCAGAGTGAGAAAAAGATCTCCCAAGAAGGTATCCATTTCCTTTTTATGGTCCTCCATCTTATTTTTTGTGAAATGAGTTGGTGGTCTCAGTCCAGCGTGAAGTTTCCTTCCAGCAGAAAATCCACCATCACAATTGGTTGTCTTGTGATAATCTGAGGAAGAGACCAAAAGCTTGAGGCAGAGACTGAGAGGTCTTCCCACCGGAACCTTGTCCAGCTGTGTTGGTGAGAATCCTGTAAGAGCTGTACAGGGGCTGCCTGTGCTGCCTTGTCCATGGAAACCTTCGGACTTGTTATTTTAAAATTCTCCAGTTTGAGCTGAATTCAAAAAAAAAGTTTTACTTATAGTTATATTTTTATATCTTGATTTAAGAAACTGATATTTTCCCTAGCATAACAAGATAGACTAGAACTCTAACTTGAAGCAAAGGACCTCAATAAGTGCAGTATTGTTTGCACTTGTGGTTGTTAACAAGATAAAGGATCACATTCCCCAGAAAACAAAGGGACTACAGAAAAAGTTTGGTATGAAGGCAGAAGATTTTTGGAGTGGTAGGACTTGCCTAAGTTGACTTTTTTTTTCAGATTTCTGAAATACAGGGGTAGAGTATATTAAATGTATCATCAAATATTTGTTACATAAAGATTTAAGCATCCGTGTTTTGCCATTCTACTGTGGCACTCAGGCAAGCAGTTGTGCCAATAGAGAACAAGCAAATTTATCACACCTAGGAGAGGAAAAGTCTGAAAGAAAGTTAAAAGACAGAACTCATAGGACAAGATAAAGGGGAAAAGGCCAGACAAGAAGTGGAAACACTCTGACATACTACAGAAAAACAAAGAACGTATAATCTGTAAATTAAATAAAAAGAGAAGAGCACAAGGCAAAGAGGCAGGTTACGTGCATTACCTGATCAGCCACAGCAGAATATTTCTTCATGTTACTCTGGAACTGACAATTAAACCCCAAGACAAATTCTACCATTGGTGTCAAGCTATTTACTGCTCTTCCTAATCCAGACTCATGCTCTTCCTAAGAAGAAGAAAAAAAAATTAAACCAGAACATGGCTGTTCCTTCATCTACATTAGTAAGAAGTTACTATGTACATATCCATGTGCTTTATTATGGCAGTATATGCTATTTAGTACACTACAGCTTGTAGGGGTGACATGGGAGAGACAATCATGGTCAGGTGGTGAAGCAAATACAGGTAAAGAGCATCAGAAAAAATGCTATACATTTACAGAACCCCTTTTGATCAAAGCCAGTTTCAAATATTTAAGTAGGAGTATGCAAATGTACTAACAATTAATCTCAGCAGCTCTGCTTTACAATCAAGTGATAGATTCTCATGCTGTGTTATTTTTTCAGACATGTGAGAAACTTCAGTAGAAACCAATTCTTTAAGAGAGGCAAAAGATGCTGATACAACTGATGCAAGAATATCTGCTGTAGAAGAACTGGTAGACAGGAGGTCACCTGCAAAAGAAATCCAGAGTTACAAACTTTTTAAAAATGCCCCCATAAGATAGAACTCTTCTTATTACTCATCACTTTATTGCCCCTTACAGGAAGGCTGTGGATCATCCCAGACACATCATTACTGGTGCAACTGTAATCATTATGTCACTTAAATAAAGCCACTTCTTTCCTAAAACAGATACATTTCAGGAAGTGGTCTTTGAGATTACTACAGGATGACTACTAATACAGGTATTACACTTACCTATAAAATTTGTGTAATATGTCAACATCTGTTGCTGCTTCAAACTGTTTTCAGTAATTGAATCTTGTATTTTGCTGAATGAAGCATTCATTTGTCCTGAAAAGGTATTTTGGACAACAGCATTGTGCTGATCAACAGCCCTCTTACGGTCCAGTTTCGCATGGAGCCCAGACACATCTCTTGTCATTTCTTCAACTGTACTTAGTAACTAGAATTTTTAAAGTTATTTCAGTAAGTTTTTAAACAAGAAGTCAAGCATATATTATATAAGGAAAGGCAACAAAAGTTCTGAATTAAAGAAGTTCTCTCTCTAGGAAGACAGGTATTTCCCTTTACATCATCAAATTACAACCGTTCTGGACCCTGGTGTTATGTCATTTATGCTTTTGGAATATGGGAAAAAGTTACCTACTAGAGACCATTTGTTCTGCTTTAAAATCAAAGCGTTAATAATTTACTTCCTCAGTATTTAAGGAATAAATGTATCATTTATCCCACAACAGTAACTGAAAAATACCTGAGCACTTCAACTTTTTTTCTGAACAATCTGACAGTAAATATATTCTTTAACATAGTATTAAAGCAAGAGGTTTTTAGTACTAGTCCTGTGATAAATAATTTAGAATTCATACAAATAGTGGAGTCCTAGCTTGCAGTGAGCATAAGTAATTTCTGTACCTATTTGTCTCAAACACTCTACAACCCACATGTTAAAACCAGGCATTCCCTCCTAATCTTACAGGAATGCAAATAGAAAGAAATTGTCATGGTGCCTGAAGATACAAGTTTCATCACTTTGCAGTTTAAATAGCAGGACACACTCTCTCTCCCTATCTCAAGTGTGTTTTGATAATTATGACTAACCTAAAAACATATCAAAGCCATACCCTAAAACACAGAGGTGACAGGATAACATTATTCAAAGCTTTTTGCTATTTTCCTACCCCAGTTCATAGAATGGTTTGGGTTGGTAGGGACGTTAAAGACCATTTAGTTCCAAACCTCCTGCCATGGGCAGGGAGGGACATGTTCCACTAGACCAGGTCCTTCAGGTATATATAACTTACTGTTTTGCAGGATCAGTCAAAAGACTTTTAAAGAACACTACTTATTCTGCAAAAAACCTCATGATAATAGATACTATAAAGCAATGGAATTCCCATGACAAACTGGCCTGAGGGAAAACCATGGGCAGGGAGGGACATGTTCCACTAGACCAGGTCCTTCAGGTATATATAACTTACTGTTTTGCAGGATCAGTCAAAAGACTTTTAAAGAACACTACTTATTCTGCAAAAAACCTCATGATAATAGATACTATAAAGCAATGGAATTCCCATGACAAACTGGCCTGAGGGAAAGTTTGTTCCAGACCAACCAGAGTGTTTAGCAGTCAACTGTCAATACTACCACAAAGAAAGTCCTGCAATCTAATCCTAGTTTTCCATCTAAAATTCAGGTCTTGTCTCACTCACATCATGCTTTAGCAATAGCCCATCAAATTCCCCAAAATAGGAATCTGTTTTACATTAGGTACAAGAACTGTGACAACCTGGCTAGCTGTGCCATGAAGCTCTTGTTCAGTATTTTCCAAAACTGAAACCACATATTCCTCTTCAGCCAGCTGAACTTTGGTTTCTTGCAGATCTTTCTGTGTTTCTTCCAGCTCCTTCTCCTTGATCTGCAAATCTGTTTTACACTGTTCAAGTTCATTTTTACTGACTCTGAATAGTTCAGTGACCTAAATAGGAAGACAGTAATCAAAAAGGCAACAGTACTTTTTATAAATGTGACAATCTCGTTTCACATGTCTCAAATTACACTACAAAGAGGGCAAATTGTCATCTAGCAATGTAATTTCAGTTGTAGGACTCAGGTCTTAAACCTAAACTACAGGTTTGTATAGTCTTGGTAATCACTGAAAATATCAAGCCAACACCATTCTCACTGTAATAATTGCTTGCTTCCCCTCTCAAAACATAAGAGCAAGCTACCATTACAGCACAAGGAAAAGAATCCCACTGAACATAACCAGATAGACTGACAAGAGCCAGTAAAGCTGATTACATAAAAAAGTTACATATACCAGCAAATTAATATCTACATGTCTCTTAAACAAGGAGCTCCAATTTTTGTGTAATTTGTTAAAAGGAAGCTCATCGCCTCTCTCCCCTCATTCTTTGTTCCTAAGCAGATCAACTGTCAACTGAGATGATATAATTTTACAAGCAGATTTTTTGCTGAAAACTCAAACAAAATTATAGCAGTAGACATAAAAACAGCTTTAAAAATAAGCACGGCAACCTACAATTTCATATACATGATTTCAAATTCCTAATTTCAAGGACTATGAAGCTTCCATTCTTGACTAACTGGGGAATTTTAAGACCAACAACAATAAAAACAATCTTCTGACTGTTCTTTCTTCAAACTTTTTTTCCTCCTTTTGACAGGAGGAATGAATTTCTTCCATTTTGGCAGATTTAGGCCACAGCTGAAAAACATCACTTACCCTTTTCACTTCTTCCTCCATGACACTGATTTTGTCAATATACTCTGTAATTTGTTCTTCCTGGACTGTCAGCTTTCCATTAAGGGCTCTCAAGCAAGGATTAAAATAAACGAACAAATTAGTCAAGTAAGAGGTAGTTTCAAGATTTACACTACATTTTCAGTAATTTTGGAAAATTCTATATGAATAGCAAGTAATTTTCACTTAAGACAGAGAAGATTTACGGTAATTTTCCATTGTAAACTTTCTGTGCAAACTAGCCCTATTAAAAGTGAAGTTAAGTATATCAAGTTTACTTTCCTGTATTAGCTTCCACTGATAAAAAAAGGTTGCATGTGTAAATGTGCATGCTGGCTAATGCTTATGGCAAGTTCCACACACATAAATTCCTCAGTGCAAGCCTATTAGATTTTATCTGTATAATCATTAATTTTGAAAGAACAAGTTGACCAAACAGTTAAGTTTTTCCTAACTATCTTCAACTTCCTGGATTAAAAATATATCTGAAAGTATTTCTGTATAAGTATAGGTACCAGTATCTGAGATTTGTTGCTAATTATTTTATAGAAATTTTACAGACATACTCATAGTTTTCAACAGAAATATAGATTCCATTTTTCTCTCGAGCAGCAGCAAGGTCTCGCTTCAGACGCTCAATCTCTTCAGTGTATTCCTGCATGAAGAAACAACCACATGTAAACATGAACATTTGTTTCGGTTTTGATATTCAGCTGAACAGATACTTCACAAAGGTAGTGCTCTACAGAAGTTTTGCATAAGCACAAGAGCAAAGCACTTCACCTCTGTTCTAAGTTCAGTATAGCACCATTTAAATTCACATCATTGGCTATATGTAGAGCACTGAAACTTTCCATTTGAAGGCAATACTCGGTTGCATTTAGCAGCTTACAGCGCGAATCCCAACTTCCTTAGGGACAGAGCTACTTTACACTGGCTCTTCACTTGTACTTACTCACAAGCTCCCTTTAATTCAGGCACTTTCTAGGGAAAGTGCAAAATTGCAGACTTGTAATCCCCACAGTCATAGCTAGTAGCAATAGCCCTCTGTTCAACTTCATCTTATTAAAGTTCCAGTATCTGCAGGGACCATGGCTGTGTCAGTGCAGCTTTAGCTTAAAAGCATCAGTTCAGTAATTAAAATCACTTCAGAGAAGCACAGCTACTAGTTACAGTTGCTTCTGTACTCATAACTCCTGTACAGCAAAGATTACATTAACAAGAAGTCATACCTAACCTGTAACTTAATTTTTTAAGATATATGTCTGGTTACCTTAATAAGAGCTTTTTTGGTTAGCTTCTGATTAACTTCAGGCTTGTTCATGATGTTCTTTGCTCTATGGGCATATTCCAGTGTACTCAATGTTTCCTGTGAAAAACAGATGTAACACTAGGTCAAGCTGATGAATTAACTCATATTTTTGTATCATTAGCAGAAATATTCCTAAAATATTACTTATTTTAGGAATAGGTTTTCAGACTTTAAATTTACCTCAAGATTTACAGATGCAGGTGAAATTGTGGCAATTATTGATGTTTTTGTCCGTCCTCCAAGAGAGTCTTGAAGGATTCTTGTGAGTTTAGATTCCCTGTATGGAATATGAGGGGCTCTTTCCACTAGAGCAGTAATAACTCTTCCAAGTGTCAGCAGAGATTGGTTGATATTTCCAGCTTCACGAGCTCTTTTGTCAACAGCCCCAGATCGACCAATGTTTTCACTGCCTGCAAGATCAACCTGAAAGGCAGGTTATGCTTCTGTCTCAGTCACCTGAAGAATACTTGCCCCAAAGTCTTGCAGAACACATAAAAGAACTTATTAGGTTTTAGGAGACACTGGGGTGACAAATGGGACTGATATTTTTCAGAGTGACAAACATACTTCACATCACTTTATGAGAACAATACTTTTTCCCTTTATCAGGAAAAAACTCTAATAAACTCCAGTACATGGCTAAAAATTCTACCAATGACACTTAGTTCAAATACTTACCAAGTTTAGCTTTCCAATTTTAACAAGTTCTTCTCCATCTACCGTTGTTTCTTTCATATGGATGGTGATTGAAAACACAGAGTGGGAACGGCTGCAAAAGAAACCAGTTTCAGATGTTCCATTAAAGCCAAATATCTAGTTGTTATATGACTGCTGCAAGTGCTGTGCTCTTTATAGAGAATACATTTAGCCTATGAACTACAAGCTACATTTTTAATACACAAAGTTATTCTGATAAGTATAATTTTGTGTGTGTATATATGAATTTGTATTTAAAACCAGTGATGAGGCAACTGGTTGACATTTGATTTATTCAATCCTATAGATTTTCTCTTATTTCAAGGAACAGCAAGAGAAATGCCTTGGTTTTGCTTACATTTGAGTATTCTCAACTCACAAGCATCACGTGAAAACTGACTTGCAAATTTTTTTTCAGTCCTTATGCTAAGAACAGTTTCACAGAATGTGAGATTAAGGAACATAACTTTCCTTATGCAGGCTAAGAAAATTCAGCAACTAGTTGAATCCAATATTAAAAATCTAGAAGTTCAATTAATTTTTCAATCAAAAATAGTAATACAGTTTAAGATCATAGAATCATGGAATGGTTGCATCTAGCTCCAACCCCGCTACCACAGGCAAGGGCACCTTCCACTAGACCAGGCTGCTCAAAGCCCCATCCAACATGGCCTTGGACACTTCTAGGGATGGAGCACCCATAACTTCTCTGGTCAACATGTTCCAGTGTTTCACTATTCTCATAGTAATAATGATTTTAGGTTGAGTTTATTCCTTTAATAAGCTTTTACTGCAGGAAGCTGACATATATAGAAAGCCATAGATGTCAAATTACACCAGTTTGACCATACATAAAACACCTCTGGCACATCAATTTCCAAAATTCCCTGGAATCTCAGACAAAATGAGTTCTGTGTTCCAATCAGTGGTAGAAAATACCCATTTCCTTCCACCAGTAGACAGACATGCTCAGTATATCTTGAAATTAAAATACAGTACAGAGAGGGTACATTCCTTACTGCTCCAGCACTGGATCACTACTTTTCACAGTGATATAGATTTCACATCTGCAGCTCAAGAATGTGAAAGCAGTAATAAAAAGAATGCTATTTCTGACCCAGGTGCCCCTATTACATTCTATGACCTGCAACCACATGAAGCAGCCCTTATTGCCATAGAATATTATCTCCAGCTTCCACAACCTAATTTGCAAATTTTACAGAAGCTGGCTGGGGTTAAACCATGACACCCCCTCATACACCTATTGCAATCATCCCACAGCACGTGGTAAGGGAGATATTGCAACTCCGGCTTTCTAACCCGGATTTGGTAGTCTGCACTGTGATAGACATGATGTAATGTTTGCACTAGCTGCTTATTTCTTCAGTAAGATTCTGTTTAAGAAAGAACAAAACAAGGTTTCTGAAATGGGGAAGATTTTTACCTGGAATATGCATTCATGTAAGTAGCTGCAGTTGTTCTTTTGGCTGCACCCCTTTCCAGGATTTGGTAAACTTGATTTTTGTTGTGTACAGTTACTTCTTCCAAGCCTTTAATAATTACACCCCTCTGTCAGAAATTAATACATGCTTATTATACATCTCTCAACAATCCTGAAAGCCTCAAGACAACAAATTTTGTAGCACTAACCTTGTTTCGAGGATCATCAAACATCTGCAGTCTTTCTCCAACATCAGGAGTAGGATTCAGAAGATCAAAAAGCTCCTCGTTATAGATTTCCAAAAGAGAGACTTTCACTGAAAATTCAGTCCCATTCTCTGTGAGTTTTTCAAATATTTGATGCAATGTACGGGGTATGATACCTGCTAGTGGATCCTATAAATTAAAAAGAAATATTTAATTTATAAATATACTGAAAGAGATTTGGAGCTAGGGGGTAGAGTTTCAACTACACAGTCTGACTGGATATAAATAAGAGTAAAGATGACCTTCCATATAAAAGTCACCAAGAGTTGAGTGTAATATATTAAAGATGTTAGGTTGTCCTTTCCATATAAATGAATGAGATTATTTGTTAATCTACAAACATTTAAGGAAAGCTTCAGAATTTGAAACTTTTGGTTTTCTTTAGCCTTCTGCAGTTTCCAGCTGTGAACTACAGTACAGACAAGAGAAATCTCAGAAGTGATAATATACCTCTTCCCAAGTATATTCTTCATTGGGTGACCGCTCCCCTTCCATTGTGAAAGTCTTACCAGTACCAGTTTGGCCATAACTGTGAGAATAAAAATTAAAATGTAAACAAGAAACCAAAATACTAATAAAGTTTCCTAATGCTAATTATTGGCTTACTTACGCAAACACTGTACAGTTGTAGCCCATAATGACTTCATCCAAAATGGGACACACAACACTCCGGTATACATCAATCTGCTTTGCCTGAGCTCCGAAAACCTATTGGCACGAGACAACACATCCCATTTAGCCATACAATAATGTATAACATCACACTAAGTACTAGCTTGTTTCTGCAAGTCCCCAAGCAGTTACTAACCATATCAAATGTATAAGTCTTTCTTGATGACTTATCTGTCACTCCTCCAGTGCGGACACTGACTTCTTTTCTGGCTTGATCACAGTCTACAACAGCGTAGGAGCTCACTTTAAGTTCTGAGGCATTAAAAGGCCTAAAAGGACAGGAGTCAGAAATATCGGATTGAAATCATTGTTAACAAGAACACAAACAGATGAAGCAGTAACACCACTCACTTCAAGGATCTAAATAGTAAAACTGGGCAAAAAACCTGAAGTTTTTAACTTTATCTGTTTAATAATTAAGAAGAAATGCCGCAATTTGGCAGTTTACAGGCCCTGTTTCTCCTTTTTTCTACTGTGAGACAATTCAGGCAGCTTTTCGTTTGTTATATACGTATTTTTAACAGGCCTAAAACCACTTTCAAGATCATATAGATACTCACACAGCTAACAGGCATCAGAACATGTTCAATTGCAGGGGGCAGAAGATTAAACATATCAAACAACTGTCTAAATAAGAGCCTTAAAAAAAGCCCCAAAAAACAGTCACTATTGCATTAACTTGCATGTAATAAATCAAATGCTGATAACAAAACACTCTAAAGCACCAAAAATACCAACAGACCCTACTAATTGCAGGACAGTAAGCAGCAATACCAGAACCTACAGGTACTGATGCACCTGAATAGTATTTAATAAGACAGACAAAACATCAGATTTGGAGGGGGGGGGAAGGGAGGAGGGAATCCACATTAAAGTGAATTAGAAAAAAAGTAATAGTAAATTATTTTACACAGCGACAATAAAATTTTTGAACTTTATGGTGAGCATCTTGTTTTACCACTAAGTTCACTCAAACTCGGCGCACACCATTTTCCTTAAAGGGACATTTGCCACTATTTCTCCTGAAACACATGGAAATGCCCTAAAAGCATTAAATCCTATTTTATTCTTAATTTAGTAGCGCTACTGCACCGAATGTCTATGCTACCTATAGAGGTGACCTGAGCAGTCAGCTTGAAAACATAACTTCTACAAGCTTGTATTCTTTAAAATATCTTAACACAAGAGACACTTCAGATGCTCTTTCAATTATAATGTTAAAGAAGAAAAACAAAACACAAGAAAACCACAACACATGGCACCTCGAGTTTCCTGAACCTTGTGGCTAACATTTCTCCCTCAAAACATCACTGAGGCTGAAGTGTCAGATTCTAAACAGACCATGGGACACTTGGGTGCAAGATCGACTGATGACAACATAAGATCACTAAAATCTTTTGCAGAGGAGCAAGTCACAGCTTTGGGCTCGTGACTTTGAAAGTAATAGAACAATGAACACATTCTGGTGTGTAACCACAAAACACTGAACCAGTCCATGGCAGGAGGCACAAGAGCCAACAGCTGTCATATTAGGGGAACAATTTAGCTGGGCTAGAGCAGGTGTAGAGATCATCACCATCACCACCACACAAGCAGCTGCCTGGTGTGCCAGGGAGACATTTGATCTCAAGCTCATCCCCACAGCTATGAAGCACATTATGCATATTAACAATGCTAATGCATGCATTTTGAGTTTCCAAATTAATGTTTTACCAAAGCTCAGTAAACATGCTGCTTGAAAAGATTTATTATATGCTGAGATCAATCAGGTTTTGGGAATGAATCAGGACACCAAAGAACACAGTTGCATCTACCTTCATATCTGTAAGATAAGGACAATCTGATTGGATGCAGAAGAAAAAAGAAAGGTGGAAGAAACATTTACTAGCTCAAATAAACTGAAGATACTAAAAAAAAAAAGCTCTGCAAAGGCATGAGCAGGCAAGGAACTTTTAATAGGTTAGAAACTAACTCTTGACATAGCAATTGATCTGTGAGCTACAACAAAAGCAGAACACTCCACTGTGGATAGTCCTAATGCTACTTTCATAGTGAGCATTCTATTTAGTTAAAATAAATATTAATACTTGATAAAGCTATTCAAGAACAATTAAGAGAGATAAAAACAAAACAGCTGCTCTTGACAGTATTTCAAATCCAATTGCTCCAATAAACTTATTCTCTTGCAATAGCCTTGAGTCACAACACTTTCACCAATCCCACATTTGTTTCAGAAGCTTTGTAGTTGCATTGCAAACATAAGGCTAAATTGATTTTAATTTCAATATTCATTGGGCACTTGTAAAAGCAAAACTCATAAGCTTGAGAATTTGACTGCAAAAGGCATTTAAAACATAATATATAAACTAATGTTTGCAGGTCTGGCTCAAAAAAAATCCCAACTTCTAAAGGTAATTTAAACACAATACATAATACATTACCAATATTACAGTTTTAACATACAATGCTTTAAGATTATTTAAGACCTAGCATTAGTAAGCAATCCTTTAAAACCACCTCAGAATTACAAAGAGAACCTAATTTTATGGTACATGAAATTTATAATTTCATACAAAAAAGCAAATTCATCTCATCAACCAAGACATTTGGTCATTTTTAATTCAGCAGGTGACCACCATCCCACTGTTTGTCCCCTGTAAAGTCTGCATCGATGAAGTTATGTGACAGGTATACCACAGAGGGAGTAGCAGCATTTTTAGCTGTCAAAGCCTAGCGACTTCCCACAGGAGCTCACAGAAGAGCAAAATTCAGCCTGGGTTTTGTGCGCCTCGAATATCACACTAATTCTGCGTAGCTCTTCTTGAGCTTCCAGCACAGCTTCATACTGGGTGTGTACTGAATGAAGATCGGAAACTGCAGCTTTTTGCCTTTTTAAGCTATAAAAAATCGCTCATAACAGCCTTAGTTCCGCGGAAGCGCCGCTTCCCCGGGAGGCACAGGGGGCCGCCTCAGCCGCAGAGCGGTGCTGGGAGAGGCGGCTCCCAGCGCGGTGCCGAGACCGCTCAGGGCTACGGGGGGCTCCCCTCACCGCGATCCCTCCAGGAGCCATAGCGATCCCCCGGAGCAGGTACCCGCA
>NW_005054300.1:7758788-7764692 GCF_000277835.1 Geospiza fortis | reverse complement strand
TGACACCGACGGGTCTGGGGGCAACTAAACTCCTCGGCTGCCATCAATCTCCCACAGTCACGTAATCCATGGAACCCTTTCTCACAGGTCAAGCCCTCCTGCCAGCCTTTCTTCTGTTGTTTCCCCCCCCGCAGCTCTCCAGCTGGCCCACGATTTCGTTAAACATGACGACAAATAAACAAAACTCACCAATGCCTTGTGGAATTGTACTGCTACTTGGCCCGTTTAAAACAATGCCCAGATTTCTATTTACCCAATGGGGCACAGCGCTCCCTATTCTCAGCAGGGCCCCGGCTGCCCCCTCAGCCGGAGGTGTCCCAGTGCAGACCCTACTACCAGCCGTGCACTTCTGGCCATGCCCACAGAGCTCTGCTCTGCTCCCTCTGTGCCTTCTGCATGCTTCAGCTCAGGCAGGTCTCCAGCACAACTCGTCTGTGTCAGTCTGAATGCCACACATAACTTTCCACATGTTTACAGGTTGGTATTGCCTTATCGAGTAGTGGGGAAATTGTACTTAAGAATGAAAATAAGTAGTTACAGGTTCAGGACAAAGCACCACGGGTGCACCACATCCATCCTTTTATTTTGAAACTACATCGTGTGAACGACTGCCATTTATGTCGCCCTGGCTTCCCTGTGAGAGCTTCCTCTGAGGCACTATTAAATGCTGTGCTAGGTGGAGATCTATGACAGGATAAGAGGTCTTCTGGGTAGAAGGGAAGAAGCAGATGTTAGAGGAGATTCAACTCGTCTGATGTGCTTTTTTTGTTAAATCTGTACTGGCTCCTACAGACCATCATCTACCTGTTACGGCCTGCAGTGCTACAGTGCTTTGCTCTTGTTCTAGGGCCTTCACAATTTCTGAAATTTAGATTGCCCATCTATATAATTTTGTAGATGTCCACAACCTTTTTTTTCCATAAAGTTAGCTGCTTTGAATCTTATTATACTTCTTTCCTCCATGAGTTCTTAAAGTTAATAACAAATAAATCCTAACCCATAAGGCTTGCAGTAATTTTCCTGACAGTGATATGAAGCAACATCCCATTATGCTCCTCTACCATTTATCTGAAGAGTCAGAACAATGCCAGAGCCAATCAATCTTACATTAGGTGCGAAGAAAAAACAGTGAACGCTAAAAATCACAACAACACATTTTGCTTCAGCTAAGTAAAGATTTAACCAAATAGGAAAATAAATATAATCCACGGCAAACATATTGAGACTACCTTCATTCTTTGCTTTTTGTGTTACCATCTATGCTAACAGCAAAAATCACTTGTACTGACAGTTAGTAGCTACTGCTAAACTGAAAAGTCAAATGCAGGTATGCAAATAATCTAAATATTTACCTTTTGCTCTATACTCCATATGGATCACACAAAAGAAGGCAGCACTGGAACACAAGAACTCCTCCAATGTCTGCGTTTTTGTTCATTTCTAGTATGAAAGCCATTATTTTTCCTGAAAATACAACATCTCTCACAGACACAGAAGAGATCATTCAAACTTGCATTATAACAATAAGAATTTATTTGATAACTGAAAGTTAAATTTGGCCAATAGCTTTGCTATAGCTGTGGTAAGTGGAAAACATATTTCTGGTAATCAAGTTAGCTTAAAAATGCATACAGATTAATGGCTGCAAGTCTGTTTTACAAGGTCAGCTTATAGCATAGGTTGTACATTTTCTTAGACTAGGTAGAGCCTAATGATACTAATACACTATAAGCACAAACTGAGTAACAGGGAGCTAGCATTTCCCGAGCAATAAAAATAAATATGAGAAAAAGGAAGCAAGAATATTTAAGCCACAGTCTTAACAGTCATTGGGAGAATGACCTTTAAGAAGATAGGTACTTCATCTGTGACAAATGTTTTATTTTGTTTAAAGAGAGACAAAGAATTACAGAAACCTAAATTATATAATAATACACACAACAGCAGATGTAGCAATTTCAGAAGAGGGTATTAATCCCCACGTATAGATCAAGAAGGACAATTTTAAACTAAGGCTTGCAAACAAAAAGCCATTGAATTACAGTGATTTTCACAGACAAAACAAACACTGTTTTTCTCGGGCCTGTATCAGATCACCTGGGGAATGGTAGGTATGGAGGCCTGAAAAGTAGTAAAATTGTTTACATGGAACATGATTACCTACGAATTAAAAAGGTTATATAAGGTATAATAATGGAGAGATATTATTAATACAAATTATAAGGTTGGGTGAGACTTCTTCCAGGCTTAGTAACACCTGATTTGATTGTCAACATGCTACACAATGTATCACCTGTATTGAGCATCTGGAGAGTTTAATATTTAATACTATCAGTGACATAGTAAAAAAATTGCTAATTAATTGCATATTCACATTAAAGGAGAAATCACCTGCACCCCAGATAAACATAAAGCAAATTCTAGCCTTTGAACAGCCTGACCAGTTGGCCAGTAATATTCTAAACTCTGTGTTGTCCACATACAGTAAGTTAAACAACAAGGACTTACTCTCAGAGAGTACTGGGATATTCTCAGCTGAGGACAGGGTTCCCCTTCAGACAAGGTAAAAGGATAACTACGTCACTGTTAAAAGAACAGAGAAAATGCAATAAAATAAATACCTTATTGTTAAAAATTAGGGACTCAATGCAAACAGAGAAAATGCAATAAAATAAATAACTTATTGTTAAAAATTAGGGACTCAATGCACATAACAGGATTAAAACCAGAACTGGTTACAACTAACCAGGAAAATACACAGAATAAAAGACTTCATTTTTTAGGCGTGTGTGCCAGATCACTGTCCAACACAGACAATAGCACTTTTATAACTTTTTATAGTCACAGTAATAAAAAATTAGCAGTAACATAGGGGGATGTATGCATTTGTGTGATAAGCTTAGAATTAAGCTAGTAATTTTCCATACAGTTACCTATTTTCAGTTAAGATGTGCAGCTAGATGACATCCTTTACACAACAAGAAAAGAAATAATGAATGGGAAAATTGGAAACACACAGACTGAAGCAACAGGAAATATCTCTTTTGCCTTGTATCTTTTAACTTAATTCTTTAATTAATTTAATTTTATTCATTCAGTATTTTTATCTTGGGAACAGCCAATGGACAATCCTTTTTTCATATATGTCTTGTCATGAAATTGCTGCTATTTATTTTGGAGCGGAAATAACAATCATGAGTTATGGGTTTTTTTCAGCCCGAGGGCAGTTTGCTACAAAGCTCTATTATATACAATTACAATTCGAATTTAGTCCACAATTTTATCTATATGGAAAAGACATGCTTCAATTAGAAGCCTAACAAGAATGTACTTAAGAGTTTCACACTTACTGTGTCTCAGCTTTCAGGCCATACATAAAATACTGTTTCATTCTAAATTATTTTTAACCTACCTACTTTGAAGATCACTTTCCCTCACTGTACATTTATGTCACATATCCTGAAGAGGGATCTCTACACTGCTACTTCATACGGTTTTTTCATGGGAGTATTTGAATAATTTCCACACTTACTCTAAATTATGCTTAGGCTAATTTGGTCTTTTAGGCAACAGCTATTTTTCTACTAGGGCAGATAAAGAAGGCGGGACCAAAAGCACCAATTGTCTATGAGCAATTAAAGTTTCATGGGGAGGAAATCTTAGTTGCAGGACCAGCCTGAGAAAGGAATTTCACTGAAAGTCCTCTTTACTTTTGCTGAGGGTGTCCTATGAAAAGTATCTTTAAAACACAGAAAAGACATCCAAACCAGTGTATGAGTGTAATTTTGGGTAGTATAAATGGACATAGAGAAGGGTCAGAGTATAAGAACACAATCTGATTTGAATAAACACCAGTGTGTCCTGGTTTTGGCTGGAATATAGTTAATTTCTTCTCAGTAGCTGGCACAGTACTGTGTTGTGGATTGTCAACATAAGAATAATGTTGGTAACACACTCATGTCTTGATTGTTGCCAAGTCGTATTTTTCCTGCATCAGGGACTTTCTTGTGTCTCATTCTCTGCCAGTGAGGAGGTGCAGGGGAAAAAAAAGCTAGGAGGAAGCATAGCCAGGACAGGTGACTTGAACTGGCCAAAAGGATATTCCACACCATAAAATGTCATTCCCAGAATATAAACTGGGGATTTATATTACCAGTTACCCAGAAGGGCTTGATTGGGCCTGGGGGCAGGGTCTGGCATTGGTTAGCAGGTGGTGAGCAATTGTATTGTGCATCACTTATCTTTTTCTTTTTGTCATCATTACTATCATTATTTACTACTATGTTTATAATTTATTTTGTTTCAGATACTAAATTGTTCTTATTTCAAGTCGAGTTCTTAATTGTTCTTATTTCAAGTCAAGTTGTACTTTAGATTCTCCTCCCCATCACACCGGGATGGGTGGAGGGGAGGAAACAGGCTGCCTGATCCTTCGTTGCCGGCTGGGGTTAAAAGCAGGACACACCAGTGACTTTGAACAGCCGCTAAATAAGCTTACAATGGATAAAATAGGTGTAAAGTACAGTAGGCGTGACCTCTATTGCATACCTCTGCTGCACTAGCTATGTTAGATGCATGAAGAGGTGTGATCTTTCATCACACCACAGAAACAGAAGTGCTCCTTTTAGATTCACGTATTAGCAGACCACCAGAGTCCTGCTGGCACAGTCTACCTTGCTTCCCCAGGATTGCCCCTGTATATACTAGGCAAGATTTATAGGAAAAGGCAGGATTTATTAGAGCAGCTAAATATAGATCAGGCCAGCATTAGCTAAATATATACTACATTAGGCTAACAAACTCGCTGTTGGGACCCAAAAAGAGTAAATTGCCTGAACCTGTATAATTGTATAGCATTCACCCCTACATGACAGCTGTATTAAAGCCAAAGGCAGTATTTCTACTGTACATTCAATTTAACAGAAAGACTCCAATTCACAACCCCTTAATCCCCCAGATGCTCCTGAAAGGGAGGAGACAGATTGTGAAGGGGCACTCACCCTGCAGTCCTTCTGTCAGGCACCATGGGATGAGCCTCTCTGACGCACTGGCAGTAGCAACAGGATGGAATTCAGATTTAACAGCTCACCATTTATCCTGTCCTCTTTCTGTCCAGCTTGATCTTCACTTTTACATGCACTAGGGACTGGAAAAAACCCAGACTGCCTCAAACCAGAATCCCATGAGGACATTTTCACAGGAGTTAACATACTGTGTTAAAATTACGCACCCACACAGTTCTAAATCCAAACAGTTGATTGAGGTGAAAACTACCAAATGCCTTGCTCCAACCAGGATGAGTTAACTTGAGAGACAGTTCCGTGTCTAAACTGAGGCCAGAAGTGTGGGTGTACTTGATGTAGGCACAAATGTTTGAAGCTGGGTGGCTCAGGTAGGGGTAAGAGCATCTCTATAGCAGCACAGACCTCCCTGGAAACCAGCAGATGAACGTCTACCCAAATTCCCTGACAGATTTTGTTGATTCCCGGTTGATTCTGCTGACCATATCAAACAGTGTGCTGTCACTTCTTAACAGCAATTTTAACCAAAGCTGACTAGTTTAAAGTTACTTTTGATACCTCTTCAATTCCATCTTTGGGTACAGAAATTACCTTAGGTAACTCGTCTGGCTGTGTCTTCCTACATTTTTATGATAGGAGGATTCTGTGAATTTCCAGCTGTGAGATACCACCTTTTATAGAAGGCAATCAGTGGGGAAGCTAAAATCAGGCATTAAATGTAGCACATTTTGTCTTACTTCTTTCCCCCCTCATTACTTGGAAATATAAGACACAGAAAAATAAACACATATGAAGAAAGCATATTACCAGAACTTCAACCAGTGGGTTTTGTTTTTGGGGTTTTTTTGGGTGGGATTGGGGGGGGGGGGGGGGGGGGGAAGAG
>NW_005054300.1:7758466-7758764 GCF_000277835.1 Geospiza fortis | reverse complement strand
ATTTTTTGTGGTTTTTTTCGGTGCTTGTTTGTTTTGCATTTTTGTTTTGCTTTCTAATTTTTTTTTATTTGGGGTTTTGTTTTTTTTTTCCTAGAAAGGAATTAAAGCAACCAGCCACATCCACGACTTTCCCATAAGGAAATCTACCAAAGAAAGAAAAGTCGCTCTAGAACCACAAATCTACGGGTTTATAACAGAAACTCATCCAGCATTTACACCTCGTACACCCATCCTGCGAGGCGAGTCCTGTGTCCGGCGCGGCGCGGCCGCGGAACTCCACGGCAGGGGGGGGGCGGGC
>NW_005054300.1:7708130-7757623 GCF_000277835.1 Geospiza fortis | reverse complement strand
GGCGGTGGGCGCGATGGGGGCGGCGGGGCCTGAGGTGTGCCGAGGAGGCCTGAGCCCTGCCTTGTGTCCTGCTCCGGTGTTTGCAGCTGCACCTCCTTTGACAAAGCAGGCTTGGTCATCAGCCGTGTGGCTTTCGTTGCCCGGGGGCTTGCTTTGTTTTCCTTCCTTCTCGAAAAACCTCACTGAATTGTCGTGTTACTTAACTTGCCATGTCTTCCTAAGGCATAATTATGAAAAAAAGAAAAAAGTTTAAATTCTTTAAGAAGAGACTGCTCTCAGTTACCCAAACTTGATGGGAGCGGCCTCTTCAGTTTCTGACGAGTTATCTGGCAGTGGCTTTGTGCGGGGCTCGTTATTGCGTGTTTGTGTCACCAGTGTCCCCAGCTCCGGTGGAGAGAGCGCAGCTAACCTCGATCAAGGGAGGAGCGGGTGGGAGCCTTGGCACAGCTAACTTTTAGGGGCAGTTTAAACTGCCTAACAACTCGGCAAAGTTTGTCCGGGAGGGGAGCTAGCGTCAGGGACAAAGGCTAAGTTGTTTTCTTTCTTTAATTATCACTGTATCTGTTACCTTAGTAGCCAAACCTATATTTAATACTGCACGAGTTAGAGACGTCAAAAGTAGCATCTTTCCGGGGAAAGAAGTGAGTTATGATGACTCATACTGTCGGTGCTCGTGTGTCAAAATTCGGATGCACTGTTACTGTTCTTTATTGCTATTTATGCTTCAGAATTGTAAAGGTAATCCACAGTGTGGAGAAAAGCCAATGCTTTTCTCAGGCTATAGTTTGTCTTGCTAGATTACTCCTCTTTATGCAAGTGAATATATGCAGTATTTGGACTTAACTTTATGTATGTGAGCAGGCCTGTTGTGTTTTCATACTGCCTACAACCATGATTTAATCATCCATTTAATTTTAATTGTGAATTAGGATTTACATAAATGATAATGAAATGAGAGCAGGTATAGTTCTTTCATGCGATAATTTTTTTGAGATGTGAAAATTAAGAATCTTTTCCTTCACTTACATGTTCTCTGTTTTCCATCTCTGTATTGTGTTCATGCTTGAACTTTTTCTTTTCGTAACATTTTTAACTTTCATCTTTATGTCAAGTAGCAAGATAATTTCTCAGTTACAACTTACCTTCTTTTCATCTGATGTACGGAATTAAAATTATCTATTCTGTTTGGGAAGTCCCTAGAAGGATTCTTATTTCTATGCTTGCCTGCTTTTTTTGCTCGCTTTCTGCTTTTTGTCTTCAGTCAGTGTAAGGCTGTGGTCTAATCCCTTGGATGAAATGGCACCTTTGGGAATTGATTGAAGTGTCAAGTGTATAACTTATTTTGCACATGAATACAAAAGCACTCCCCTTCGCTGTAAGATCCAGAAGAAAGAGGGAAGGGGCAAGAAGTTCATTACCTCCAGTGTTTCACTGTACTGGAAGGTGTTAGGCTCCTAGCTATAGGGGTCATTACTGGTTATTGTAGAAGTCATTTACTAAAAGTATAGTCAGACCACTTCAGAAATGGCATGTGGGGTTAATATTTTTAATATATTAATTTTGTTGTATTTGATGCTTTTATAGTAACTTTGTCCAGTCTTCTAACAGCATAGAGATCAAAAAGTCCATAATAAAAATCTAGAGAAGTTGCTTTGATCAGTTCTGTGTCTGGTTGTGTATTTGTATATGCATGATCTGTCAGTGAGTATCTTTGCTTTCACCTTTTATGATGCCCATAAGTTGCTAAAATATTCTTATCACGTAGTACTGTATGTATATAATAAGGTGATTTTTGATGGATACTATTTGAAAGTTGCTTCACTACAGCTTTCTATTAAAATCTTACCTTCTGCACCTTGTTTTTAGAATGAGTAAGAACTATAGCTTGCCTGAACAATTGATATGGAAGAGAATGCAGGAGAGCTCAGAGTTTATTTATAATTTTAACAGTAGAACCAGAATTGTCCAAAATAGTAAAAACTAAACTACAAAACATGTGAACAGCCAGGACTTCATTTGTTGAACCACACCGCTGACTCTTGTAAACTGCTCATTGTTAGGGGTTTGTTTGTCATGTCAAAGCTCTAGTGTTAGATAAACAGTTGCTTTTAATGTGGGATTACAGTGCTTTTAATGATTCAGAATTCTGAATTCTCTCTGTTTTTGTCGCTAAATCAGATTTTCTTGCCAGTTCTCTCATCTTTCTGTGAATTTCTTGTTGTTATGCAGTACAACTGTAGTTTTAATCACATCTTGTTTTTTGTTTGGCATTTTTTTTTAATTCAAACCTCACAAGTTTTTCTTTTTGAGGGTATAAGACAGATGGTAGAATAAAGCATTAACTGAGTTGGCTTTACAGAGAGTTTTGGGCAATCTGATGTGCTACTTGCACATAAAATCTATGAAATACACATCAGAACACAGAATAAAGCACAGAGATCTCTCCTGTAGCATTCAGTTTAACATTTCCCACTGTGTGTGCAGGCCACGCACTAGACACCAACGCAGTCCTGGGGTGTGGAGCAAGCCCTGCAACTGTAAGGTGATGGGAGAAAAATGTCACGGGGAGGAAGAGAGAATGAGAACCCCTGGTCTGCAAGTATTCAATGAATAAAGCAATTAATGGAATTAATAAGTACATTTCTTCTTTACATTTCTGTAAAATACGCTTTGAAGCAGTTGGTCACGTAGCACAGAAACTTGTCTGATCAGTCATGTTCTTAACATGCAATTTGAAAATACTGATGTAAGCCAAATTACTATGCCAGATCTGTGAAAATTTTAATGATACTATATTTTAATGATATCTAAATATTAAGACCAGATAATTTTACTTACCCCCCCCTCGTCCCCCAGGTCTTCCAAATAATCAAATACTTCAAAACCCTTTTGGAATTTTGTAAAATATTGAAGGAAAGAATTGTTAGGGAGAGATTAATTGTTCTATTTCTGGTGAATGTGGTTAGAGATTGTTTATTTTGGAGGTTTGGATGAATTGTTTGGGGCAATTTTTGAGGACATAGGAAAACTAAGCTCAAGTAATTAAGAGATTAAAAAACCTTGTTATCCTTTATTGCTCTGTGTAGCATCAAATTGTATAAGGTCCTGCCTTTTTGTTTGACTTTTTTTACCCAGTGCTTTGGAAACTGTGGTCAAGTTAAGGACTGTAGATGTAGGGCAGTAAACTAGCTTTATGGTGTCTGATTGTATATCCCATCTCGTTTGGCCAGCACATCATTTTAATTATCAGGCCAGTTACTCAGCTGGGGCCTCATCTCACTCGTGAAACTACCAGGGAGGGCCCTTGTTTTAGGCAAGGTCACGCGTGGTGTGGTCTCATTAATGCTACTGTAATTCCTGTACACTGGTGTTACACACCAGTGTTTCTGCTGTCACGTTGGCAGTGCAGCCCATGGCAGACCAAATTTTACTGCTGTGATCTAGAAGTTGTAGAAGCTGGACTCTGGGAAACAAGAGCATGGCAGGCATCTGCCCTGGCCACCATCATTAGGAGGGAATTTTCTGAGTCAATTACAGGCTTGGCAAAAAGCTGCAGACTGAGGTTCTGAAAATGCTTTAATTGTAGCGAGACTTCAGAATTTCTTCAAAATGAACTACATAACAAAGCCTTATAAATATTCATCATCTTCAGACTTGCCTGATTTGGCGTGATTAGTTGTTCTTAATAACTTGGGAACACTGATTAAATCATTGTGGGGCTTTGTAGTTGGACCTTTTGTGTATGAAGTAGTAGGCTGAATTCCTGATGAGTTTAAAAGTGATAAAACATGTTAGCGTTTTGAGCACGTTATCTACTTACGCAGTCTGTCTGCCTGTGCATGCAATCAGAATTATTTAGATCAGTATCAGGAATGTGCTGGGATCTCATACATTCTCTAGCTTCATGGCAAGCAAATTCACACAAGACTGATGCTTTATGGATGTTGAATCATGAGGTATTTTAATCTCTAAGTGTCTAAAAGAACGATTGATGAACCTGTAACCTGAAAAAGTATGGATAGTCTCCTGAAGGATCCTTTTTGGTAATGTTCAACCTGAATTGATTTAACTTTCCTGCCTACAGTTTAGTCTAAAAAAAAATTATTATAACATACAGGTGAATGGAAATGTTAAGAGAGTAGGTAGATTCCTGATTGTTTTACTGATAGCATAATTCTACTGCTGTCATGATCAGCAGTAGGTGCAAGAGAAAAAAAGAGGGGTGCAGACCTGTGCAAGAATGCAGATTTACTTGGTTGTTGCAAAGCCATGAGCTTGTGACTGAAGAAGTTCATGGACTCCTCCAGAGTGCTCAGTTTGGTGCTGTCATCCTTGTAAGAGATGAGAAAACTCTGGCTGGTAGTTCTGCAGCACCAGGCCTCCTGCCAAAGCACACAGCACTTCTTTCACTCCATACATTGGCAGCTGGAGAAGTCTTCATGTAAACCAAGATGGATTAGTAAACAGCGCAGAGAACGTTACCAATGGTAACTCCCATGCAGGACAGAACAGAGGCTCTCACTCAATGAAGGTTTCATTTCACTCTGGTAAATGGTAAGCAATTAGTTGCATAAAAACTTGAAGCAAACGTGAATTTTAAGGCAACTGATAGAAAGTAAGCATCAAAACCTGCTGAGATGGTAACTTGCCTTTCATCTGGAGCAGACCTATGTACTAGTACTTGACTTCAGTGTGTGCATACTGTCATGACAAAAAAAAAAACTTGAGAAGCACTTTGGAGTTCGTGCCTTGGGGGTCATATTTTTATTAGCTAGTCACATTCTTGCATTGAAGCAACCCTCAGGAGTTTCTGTTAATTGGTTTTCAAATATGTTCCTTTAATTGTTCAAACACTGGACTTAGATTTGACTACACAGACTAATTTTTAATTACAGTAACTTTGCTAAAATAACTCTGAGAAATTAAAATAGTGAAGCAGAATCATATATCACTTAATCCCACTCTGTAATACTCTGTTTGCAGGTGAAACCTGGCATCCCCAGAGAGCCTTGCTGCTTCCAAGGGACTGCCTGCCTGGAAATGATTACAAAAATGGAACCTCAAAGAATAGAATATAATTTCACTACAAGTGCTGTAATTGAAAATTCATTGTTGGTTTTAAATGATACTTTTCTTGTACAAGTGAAATAGTTTTGATGAGGAGGAAGAATATTTCCTATTCCTTGAATAGGGACACTGTTCTCAGCTCAGACGTCCATATTCTTTTTTCCTTTCTACCTTTGTAATCTTTCCACCTGTAATTTTCAAGCCAGTGGAAGAATTTCCACTGCCACAGTAATGCTTCGTATTGTTCCCGCTGTTTTGGCTTTATCAGATCTTTTTCTGTTGCTTCTGCTTTATGAAAGTAGTAAGGCAGTATTTATTTTAATGTTTTTGTTAGGCTATTAGCTCTGCAATAAACATAGCACCTCCTTTGTGGAAGAATTGTTTTGCTACTGACCAGCAGCAGCCAGTGCTTGCTGTAATGACAGTACAGCAAGTAGCTGTAGCACATGGACTTTAGGACAGCTTCTGAACATGTTCTTAGAAATAAAGCTACTTCTCAATAAGTACAGGATTTCTGGTTTTCTTAATTTTTTTTTTTTGCCTGTGGTTAAAAGCAGTTCTATTGTCAAAAAGTGATTTAGAGAGTTTTAGGATTCTGGTGTGAAAGAATAGAATGTGGTATTTTATAAAGCAATTGCACTTTCTTAAAAGCTGCACAGGAAAGCATTCATATGAGGGAATGTTTAGTATTGAGTCTTACAGTTTATTCCTTAAGAAAACAATGGTATAAAAGTTCTCTCTGAAGTGAGAATTTTTCTTCTCACTTTTGTATTGTAGTAACATATCAGCAGGAGGAGCAGCACATAAGCAGAAAGGTGTTGGTCTTGTCCTCTTGACGTATTTGCCTTCCAGGAGCACTGCGTAGTTGTTCAGCCCTTGCTTTTATTCAAGTTGTCTGGTACTATGATTCACTTTGCAGCAAAATAATCGTAGGTAATCATGCAAACCCATTTGAAGTTAGAGGATGTTGTATTCACAATGCCCACTGAAATAACAGTGAAGGTGGAGATACAAATTTCAGTCCTTGGTTTGAAGGCTTAATTACTGATGTCGTCCTTTTGAAAATTGTAGCTTTTTCCTGTACTGGAATTTCACTATCAAGCTGGAAGGAGGCAGAAGTAGGGAATCATAATAAAATGAAGTGGAGGTGTACAGCTTCATGAGACACCAGTTGAAATCTCATAAGGTTTCATAGCTGCGTAATTTGATGAATCACATTGGAAAGATGAGTCATCTGAACAAACAGTAAAGTTCTGTGACTTGGTGATATGGTATAGAAATAACAAGGAGATATCAGATAAGGAAATTGTGTAACATTTAAAAAAACCCCATAACTCGAATAGTTTATAGTATATATGTGTCTTCTGACAGACAACTAGTATCTTATTGAGATAGAATATTCTAGCTGAAAACCAAGGTATAGGTGTTCATTAGCAGACATGGAATCAGGAGCTTAAGGGATGTCCTTGTTCTCCTGCATACTTAGATATGTCAATTTAACTTGTGTGCAAGTGAAAAACAATAAGGAGCAGTTTAGTTACTGATTTTCATATATGAAAAGTATCTACACTCACTTAAAAAATTTTACACAGTAGCTTAAGTTTAATAGAGTATTTAGTAAAACTGTGAACATGGAGGCATCTTTTAATTGTTAGCATGGCTTGTATCAGTGCTGTTGGTGCAGAGAAACAGAGATGTGGTACTTGGAATAATCTTTGTATTTCAATGGTATATGCAATTTTTTAGTGGAAGAAGGCCATAGGCATTCCAAGCAGGATTAGCCTGAGCAGGGGGTTAAGCTAGTGGATAAATGACCAGTTTAAATGAGAGTGTACACATTTAAATTTAAATTCAGTCTTTCAGTTACTGTTTAGTGATTACATTTGTTTTTTTAAAGTATTTGATAGTGAGAGAATGATGTTTTACTAGTTTATATGTTTCCTTCTAACCACGCATTTTAAAAAGTTGTTTGATATTGTTTGTAGCTTTTGCTTGGAGACATTCAGATTCTGAATCAGTCACACTAGTTTCTTAGCATTTTAGAATTATGCCTTTAAAGAAGGGTATCTTGTAGCATCTGTTAAACTAATGGTAGAAGTTTAAATAAGTGAGACAGTCTATTCCTATTTATCATGGCAGTTCTTCAGTCTGTATTTTTGTGGCACTGTTGTAAACAGTGTTACTCTCTCTTGCTTGAGTGTACAAATCCAGTGGTCTGTTAGTAAAATTTTGTTTATTTGACAATCAGAGTTACAACACTCGTAATATAATCAACAATTCATATACATGAAATACTTTCCTGAAGTTTGAAAGTATACTTGAGATAGCAGTATATGCTTCATTTGATTTAATTTTTATCATAATCGAATAAGGGGTCGACATTTATTAAGTTTGGGTTGTTTCAATTACAGTTAATGTGATACCTGAAGCACTCAACTAAGTGATCTACATCTTTATTGTGTTTCTTGGTCTTCAAGGTTTCTTTTTTGTTTCAGCAGCAATATCTTTCAGGGTCTGAATTTTAGGCAAGTTCAGTGAATTTTGCATGTAATAGAACTTCTAGCTGTTGGTATTGCCCTGTATTGTCTTAACATAATATTGAAAAATTAGCAAGGCTTAAGTGAAAATAATAAGAAATTTTTTCTTTTTTCTTTAAGGTTTCAGAAGGAGTCAAACAACAAAATGAACAATCCAGCTATTAAGAGAATAACAAATGAAATTATCAAATCACCTGAGGATAAACGAGAATATCGTGGACTGGAATTGGCAAATGGCATTAAAGCTCTTCTCATTAGTGACCCCACCACAGATAAGTCCTCAGCAGCACTTGATGTCCACATAGGTATTCAATTCATATTGTGTTAATTATGTCATTAATAAAAATGCTTCAAGTTCTGGTATCTTGATGCAAATAAACTGACAGGAGTGGTATGCAGTTGGCAGCCTAGTCTTTTATTGTAATTTATAGTTTATTTAATTCTTTGACACATCAAGTTCAAAATTACTGGAGCTAAATGCTCTTACTGTACTCTGTGTTTACTCAAGTGTAGCTCAGTCAGTTGAAAGACTGCTTTTAACCATTAAGTTTCATGTTATGAAAGATCTTTTGTAAGCAGAAAAGGGGTAGGTGCAAGTGCAATGATTTCAGACAGCTCCATCTGTCATGTCAGACTTTTTTTTTCATGCTAAGTTGTTGATGTGTAGAGGTGAGAAAATGCTGTAGTGCTAGAGAAGTTGGAGAGGCACTCCCTAACTTCAGTGGTGCCTATGTGTGCAAACAGAAATATGGAAAATAGAAGGGGGAGGCAATTGCTTTGACTCTTTGGGGTAATAGAAGCCTTTTCCTCTATCTGAGGTATATCTCAAGCTTGTGTAGTTTTTCAGTTGATTGGGAGGTAAGATGCAGCGTGTGCATAACCTAAACACCCTCTTGCCAAGTCTGTAGTTGGGAGCTGTTACTGCTCTTCGTGTTAGGGCAGAAGTAACGATGGACTTTAAAAACTTCTGGCCTTTTTTGTTGTGGGGATGGCTGTCCCAGATCATTATCTAGTTCAGAACATCCTGAATGTGGTTTTGTTTAGGTCTTGTGACAGTGATAGCCAACTGCAGCATTGCTGCACACTCTGAGGCGAGGCTGCCACTCTCCAACTTCTGCCTTCTTGTTTTCATTCTTCCAAATCATTGTTGTCTTTTAATCTGTTTGCCTTCACACCTACTAGCTGGTCATCCATAGCTGCTTGTGTTCAGGCAATTACAGGTTATCACTCATCCTATAAACCACAGGATAAATACCTCTTTAATTATGGTTGGCAATTGCTGCCTCTTAACACAATGCATTTATTAAAGTCAAGGTATAGATTTCAGAACACTGTGATTTGCCAGGTCTTTACAGGTTATGAGTCATGGACTTCAATTGAAAATCATCTGTATAAAGAAATGCAAGCTGATCTGGAGAGGCAATTTGAGACACTAATCGGTTCAGTTACTAATTCTAAATTTTCAAATATTTTTTGAGGATTAATTTTAGTTGACTGTAGTTGCACAAGTGTTTTCTTACAGCCACAGAATTGATATAATTGCCTGAAGCAACATACTGTAATACAGAGTACTTTAAAAGACTTAATGTTTTAGTATTACTTTTTATGAATGGCTACATGAAATTTTTCTTCTTGCAGGATCCTTGTCTGATCCCCCCAACATTGCTGGGCTTAGTCATTTTTGTGAGCATATGTTGTTTCTGGGAACCAAGAAATATCCAAAAGAGAATGAGTACAGCCAATTTCTGAGTGAGCATGCTGGGAGCTCAAATGCTTTCACAAGTGGTGAACATACCAACTATTACTTTGATGTGTCACATGAACATCTAGAAGGTGCACTGGACAGGTAAACACATTTTTTAGTATTTAATTTTTTATTATAGGTGTTCTACTTGAATTTATTACTGTAAAAGTTTTCTGATAGTTCTATCCTTATGATATTAAAAAAAGGTAAAAACCATCTTTTGTTAAAATTGATAACCAGATATTTTTCAGTTTGAAAGTCTTACTCAGATTTTTTTCATCTAGGAGAGTTCTTCATCGAGACAGAATTTCTGAAGTTTAAATGTTGTGTTTACACTGAATATTTTTGGAAAGGCAAGGCACATAATATGATCATGAATTTACACATTGTGCAAACACTGGGATGGTGCAATCAAATTCTATGCTTCCCATGGGATCCTTATTGACAGCAAAACAAGGGTGAAGTCTAGAAATATTTAAGGATGCTCTTAGTAGAGGGAACTTGCTGAAATCTCAGTGTTTTGTGGGAGGGGACAGAAATTGAAAGCTGTGTAGCCAGTGGGGTAGAGTGAGTTTTCTCTTTGGTTTTTCCCTGGATGTCTGACAAGACTTATTTGATTAGTGAAATTAAGAGCCTCTTGCAGCTGAAACTCAGAATAGGAGAAATTTTCACTGTGGGAATTGTGATGTAAGGCCCTTGATTCTTGTACTACCTTATATGATGAACATATTGTCTGCATTTATAAACAAAGAAATTGAGAAATAAGGATATCAAAACAGTGTCAAATTCTTAAAGAATTCATAAGTTCTGCATTAAAAAAGAATTTATTAAGCTGTTTTCAGGAGGAACCAAGTTTTATACTCTTCTGTTACAATTTATGTACAGTACTCTTGACTTAACTAAATTTTTTCTCTTTAGATTTGCCCAGTTTTTCCTGTGCCCCCTGTTTGATGAAAGTTGCAAAGATAGGGAAGTGAATGCTGTTGATTCTGAGCATGAGAAGAATCTGATGAATGATGCCTGGAGGTTATTTCAGTTGGAGAAGGCTACTGGAAACCCCAACCATCCCTTCAGTAAATTTGGAACAGGTTTGTCAGAATATACTTATCCAGTGGCATTGTGTGTAACATACATAGTATTATTGTTTATATAAAATTGCTAAAGACAGACCATAACAGTTCTCTGATTTTCCTTTCCATACATGTTTATTATGGTGCTTATGGCATTTTTCACATTGTAGACCAAACAGAGCTAGACAACAGCATAGGGAAAAGTTTGATCCAAAACTTTGAGTACAGTGATGAAGAAATCTTTGTGATCCTGATAATTACTGCAGTGAGTGCTGTTTTCCAGTTACTGGATTTGGTCGTCATTTGGTACTGTTAAGTCTTTGTGTATAACAATGTGAACAAATTGTGTTTAAATTGTTATTAGCCACATGCTTTTTGTTTTGTAATATTGCATTTAGACTAGATGACAGTGACTAGGTTAAATCAGAAAGATCAGCAAAATACTGTGAGAATTACTGAGTAGGAATATAGAAACAAAAATCTGCACCATAGAACACAACAGTAGGAGACTGATAGACAAAATGATCTTGGACAAATCCCAATCCTACGGCTGTATTTTTTTTATGCTTAGTAACAATTTAAAATAAACACTGCTAAACCTCAATTCGAAAAGCAATAAAGTTAAGATACCATAGTTCTGGACAAAGCCACAAATGTTTGATGCTTTGGTAGAGAAGTTTAAATGTTGGGTGCTTTTTTTGGTAGACATTATTTTCTACATGAATTTATTTTTGAAACCTTCGAAGTAACAAGACTGCACTGTTTGATCATTGAATATAATGTGTGCAAAAAAATGTGTTTTGTGGATGGGTCAGTTTGCTTGATGAATAATTGATTCGAATATTGCGTGTGGTACGTGGATGGGAGAGCAGATAATGGGCTTTAAGACAGTGGTTTCTTCCTCTGTCTCTAAAAAGACAAGATGTACCTTTACATCTGTTGATGGAGAGCATATTTTTGGGTCTGGTAGCCACCTGCCACAAGAGCAGGTATTGTTCTGTTGAATAGTAAAGAGAGGCTCTGTATAAAACTATAACTCCATTTTCCGAAGAGGTTAATTTTAAAATAAAGCCTTGGGAGCTGTGCATTAGTAGGCAGGTGTTCAAAGTACATTCTGTAACCTCTGCTACTGAAGGCATTATTTAATTCCTATGTAGCACACAGAAAACATAAGTGGAAATTGCAGAAATAGTTTTTTACAGTTTAAGAAGGTTGTCTAGCTCACACAAGGGAAATGTTTTCTTGGGGAGAATACCCAAAATGTGCTCAAATTCAACAGTAATAGTCATATTCCTTTCTCCTTAGATTAGGTTCTGATTCTGAAATTAAATTACAGCACATAGCTTTCCAGTAGGTATGACTTGGCAGAAGTAGAGCTCAGCTTTGATGGTTTTTATTTACCCAAAGATATGACAACTGTGATGCACTTGGCAACCTTATTGTTTCCTTTTGATCAGCTGAGATGTTGTTAATCTAGCAGAGTATGGGAATTACTCCATTTGATGCTTCAGGTTACTCCTCATTGCTGTGCACCCTGTTTGGTCAGCAAACCTTCTATTATTGTCCGTCCATAGAAACAAATGCACCTTCCCCTTTTCTTTTTAAGAGTGTGCATTTTTCCAGATACCTCTCACTGATCTCCCTGAATTAATGCTTGTGATGGTGATTCTTCTCCATCATTACCCTCAGTGTCAAGTAATTTTCCAGGCACTTCTGCACTGGCTAGTGTCCATTTTCCTACAGCTACAAGGTGTCTTTTGACTGTTGCTTCCTAATGTCCTCCAGTACTGTAACAGCACAGTTACCAACTGAAACTTTGTTATTTTATTTTATCTTATGTATTGATGCTGTGGGAGTAAATAGAGTAGGGTGTCTAGAACTTCACCATTCAATTTGTCTGCATATGGTGAGGAATATAGACCAAATATTTAAAACATAAAACAATATCAAGCCAGTTTTCTTATTATGCATATTGATTATTTTTACCATCCAAAGGAAAGCAACTGATTAATTTATGTATTTCTTTTTGATCTGTAAGATTAATCTGTAACATTAAATGTTGTTAACCTCACATATTGTTAATTATTTTCATGTTACAGGGAACAAATTCACTCTGGAAACTAGACCAACCCAAGAAGGAATAGATGTAAGGCAAGAGCTACTGAAGTTCCATTCTACTTATTATTCATCAAATTTAATGGCTATTTGTGTCTTAGGAAGAGGTGAGTTCGTTCTCTTGGTTGAGTAAGACTCTATGTATATACTTGAAAAAAAAAATGGAGGTTCCAACTGCTTAGAACCTTCCACAGCTGACATGATATTTTACGTAAGTTTGCCAAAAGCTTAATAACAGTGTTGTGTTGAAAGCTGTTTGGATTTTGCAAATGTGCTGGCAGACTAGTATTTATATGGTGTTTCACAGTAATGCTTAGGTGGTGAGTACAAATGGAAGAAAATGAGCTTTTTATCTAATCAAGAGCAAGTTCACTGAGGAATTTTACATGGAAACCTTTTCAGTAAGAATCACATTGGCAATTGTTAATATGTGCTAAATAAAACTGTCCCTGCAAGATTAAATGATTGTTTATTTTGCTGATATGCATAAAAACTGATGGCTTTTAATAGAATAACGTGCAGGTCACAAAATTTTAATGTATAACGAACCTTCTTGGTTTACATTTTGTTAGTTTTTTTCCCCACCAGAGCTCTGGTAGTGTAGTGTAGGAGCATGCATCTGTTGGGCAGGAAAGATTCTCCTTTCTCAGTTTGACTGGGATTGTTTTGATAACAAGGTAACTGCTTTTAGAAATCTTTCAATCTTTCAATCTATCAAATCTTTCATTTTGTGATGTCCAAGCAATTTATGTTTTTTTTTTTTCTTCCAATACCCACCCTTGGAAGTCTTTCACTAAAAAATTGTCAGAAGAATCTTTTTTTTATCTTATGCTCACTTTAAGAAGCGCTCCAAAATGCATTTCTTGAGGCAGAAAGCAATTTTGAAGGCAGCATTTAAACAGAAATAGTCTAGGTCAGTTTGGGTGAGTTAATGCACATTGTCATATTCTTTCTGCAAGAAGTCTTCTCTCATTCTTGCAAAGTACTGCAGTCACAGACTGAAATTAGAATGGATGGAAATTTAGAAGTGCTTGAACAGGTCACAGCTGTGTGTGTTTTGGGTGCTAAGGACAGACCTGGCTCACAGTGTACTTAAAGTGCTGGACATGAGCTGAGGCTAAAGAAAATTCAAGTTTTGGCAAAGCTACTTTCACTAGAAAATTGGCAGATATAATTCTATGTCCCTTAAAGTTTTGTGGAATGTTTCTTTTGGTAGGTGTTCAGTATGTGATGTATCTTTCAGTTCTAGCTTAGTTTAATCTGTAAAACGTAGAGACATATTTTCAGTTACAGTATTTATTTTATGCATGATTGAAGCCTTCCTTTAATAAGCATGGTGCTTCTAGCATGTTACAGTTTAAAATTTAAATATGAATAATTGGTTTTTCTGAAATGAAAAATCATAACACCATTAAAACTACTTTTCTGTATAATTCATGAGTCTCCCAAACAATATTAAAAAAAAAAAAAGTTTGTCAGAATCCTTATATAATGACTGTGTTTTTCCTAATGTTTCTTTATTCTAGAATCCTTGGATGAGCTGACTTGCTTAGTGGTCAAGTTATTTTCAGAAGTAGAGAATAAAAATGTCCCTATACCAGAATTTCCTGAGCATCCTTTCCAAGAAGAGCATCTCCGGGTACGTTTAGGGATACATCTTCCATCCAGAGTCTACATTTTAAATGTTATTTTTTATGTTTCAGTAATACATTGTGCACTTCACTACTCTTTTATCAATGTCCCTGTTAAATTCCATATTTCTTTATTGATTTTCCACCCACTTTTCCATGCTGAGTATAGTTTTATATAGGTTATAGTAAAGGTTGCACATTTGGTTGCAGTTGTAAGCAACTGTGAGATAAGTAATTTTGTTTTTATCATGAATGGCTGAAGTGTTGCCCTAAGTTTTAGATACTTTGGAGATTTGGGAGATGTGTTTGTAATGTGTGCGTGTGTGAGGGGAGCATGATACATGCTTCTGAGATGAATACAGGAAATGAGTTTCCCTTTGTTTATGGGTCTCCTTGCTTGTTTCTCTCCTCAGCAACTTTATAAAGTGGTTCCCATTAAGGACATTAGAAATCTTTATGTCACATTTCCTATACCAGACCTTCAGAAATACTATAAATCAAACCCTGGCCATTACCTTGGCCATTTGATTGGGCATGAAGGCCCAGGGAGTCTTCTGTCAGAGCTTAAAGCCAAAGGTAAGTCCTTCAAGGGTGGAGAATTGAAAAATATTTGATCACGCAGTTTTTTAAACTTTAACTATGTTTCACTTAAAATAGACCTCTATGTGTTAAAACCTTTATCTATTTGAGTAATTTGAACTCCAAGTCATTTTGTGCTTTGTTTTTGTTTCTGCAGCAGGGAGGAATAGATAGGTTACTCAGGCTGCTGAGGCTATTATTTCTTTGACTCCCCTTTATGTGCCTTGTTTAGAGAGAGTTATTTAAACTTCAGCATAATGATCTTGTCTCTATTCTGTCACTAACTTTGAGGTTACTGTCAGGTCTCTTAATGTCTGGAACATGTATCTTTTGCTATTTTACTTTATATCATTTTGTTCCGAACAGAATCCAGTAATCCAGTAATCAAATGATCCTGAGTTTGTCATATCACTCTAAGTACAAAATCAGATGGAGCTGACTTGGGTTATGTTTAAATTGCACTGTTGCTGTAGGCATTAATGAAGTAAAGGAAAACATGTAAATGAATCAGAATGGGTTTTAATGTTCCTGAAGCATGCAAAAAGTTGCATAAATTGTTACAGATTTGTTTATGTAATATAGTTTCTTTTTAATGACATAGGGTGGGTAAATACTCTTGTTGGAGGCCAGAAGGAAGGTGCTAGAGGTTTCATGTTTTTCATCATTAATGTGGACTTGACAGAAGAAGGACTTTGTAAGTGAAGCACTTCGTCTGTATTCCATGTTATTGCTGATGTGATTGACTTGTGTTTGTATCTGAAGAGACTAATTGGTATTATAGCTTGAAAGCCAGTTTATTTTAATTAACTTGTTATTATTCTGTGTTTAGTTCCCCTAAGTATGCTAACACGCTTCACCTAACATAAGAAATCAACTTAAGGTTATATTAAATGAGTTAATTAAATACTTTAATAAACTTCTTTAAAGAGGAAGAGCTGTTAATACCTTTGTGTTCTACTTATTCATACTATTTAGACCTGAGTTAAATTATATTGTAAATCAATATTTTGACAAAATAAGACATGTTCAGTGCACTTTTTGAAATTAGCTGGGGCATAAACACTTACCTTAAATTAATGTCTGAAAACAGCAAGTTTAACTTTTTTGGTGGGATTGCAGATGTACTTACAGATCTTGATGTATCAAAGTGTAATTAAAAATAAAACCATATTTGTGTTCATTAAATTTCTTCTCTGTGCAGAACTGAGTGAATTACTAAGTCTTTTTCAATTTTCAGTGCATGTTGAAGATATTATTTTGCACATGTTTCAATATATTCAAAAACTGCGTACAGAAGGACCTCAAGAATGGGTTTTCCAAGAGTGCAAGGTAAGTAATTGGGGCTGTACCATATGTACTGGTTGTCTTTGTTACAAACTTCTTTCATTATTAGAGTATTTGACTTTGTAACTAGCGTTTAATAATCACATGGTAATTAAGTTTGTTCATTTTTAAGATGCAACATGACACAAATGACCAGTACACTCAGAATACATTGTCCTAATGCAGGTGTGGAATGCTCTTATAGAGCTGGGATTAGGATGGCATAATGGAGGTGGAGGAAGAAGGATCTTGCTCTGTCCACAAGGGTTTTACCTAACTTTGCTTAGTCTTCACTGAAGAAGGGGGGAAACATTTACTGTGAGGAGTAACATTGAACTGGAAATTTAAATGGCTGCTATTCTACCCCTCCCTACTTTCAAGTGTAAAATTGTATAGTTGAGATTTTAAAAGCAATAGGACATTGAATCTGCTGTTTGTTCCCCTCATCTTTTTGAAAAGTCAACTAAAGACGTTTCATGAAGAACTTTGGCAGTACATGTCAGTCTTTGTTGAACTGTTTGTGCTTCTTACACGTCTGGATAGTTCTGTGTGCACAGAGCAAAAATGTAGTGTCCTTTTAGATAGCACTGCTCTTCTCAGTGTCAGTGTGAAGCCCAGTTTTATTTTTATATACATATATATATATATATACATACTTGTGAATGTAGTCTCAGGTCTTGTTATCCTGTGCTGAAAATCCCAATGGATTTGTTTCACTGAGAGAGTAAGCAAATCCAAGGTTTGGAAAAGACAGTTCCATCCTTCTGTCTCATTCCTGTGCCTTTCCCTTGCTCCTCTTTTCGCAGTCCCTGAGCTCCTGAGACTGTGGGGTGAGTCAGAGAGCTGGCAAACTAGTATGAAAAGAATCTTTGAGTTTACTTTTGGCTGAATTGTTGAGTTAATCAGTCTCTCTGCATGGTTTCATGGAAGGATGGACTGTCCTTTTCACTGGCTTTAAAGTCTTAGCTCTCTTTAATTCACCCTTGCCATTGTATCCTAAGAATGATGTGTTCTATTTCTCTGGCTGAGACAGCAAAAAGAAACACACTTTTTCTGTCTCTAAACTTACTCTTGGCTGACTGAACAAAAGGAGAAAAGGAAGAGGGAGAGAGAGACACTTCAGTTCATTAATATATGACAAACATTGCACTGGAGCACTGTGTACTGGTGGGATCAGAGTTGGTGTGTTTTCAAATTATCAGGAGATTTAAATATATGAGAGATGAGGCAGATCTCTTAGCTTGAAAAGGATTTACAAGACTTATGTAACATTTCACATTATGAGACTATCACAAATTGCTTGCGAGTTTGATGCCCTTGAATAATCCTGAAAATTTATCTTACGTACTTGTGTGCTGTAACATGGATACAGCAAAAGTACTTCTTTTCTTACATTATAAAAAGGAATTATGTAGCCAGTAATTATTCTTAAAATAGGCTTTAATTTATGATCTTTAATCATTCATACATTGTTTTCTAGGATCTAAATGCTGTGGCATTCAGATTTAAAGATAAGGAACGGCCACGAGGTTACACGTCAAAGCTTGGAGGAATGTTGCACGTAAGTGGAGGGGATTGTTTTTGTTTGGTTGTTGTTTTTTCTAATAATAATTTAACAGTGTATTTGATTATCCACTTAATAAATACAGGCATCTGTGAGGTCCTTTGCACTTCTTGTATGCTGCATAGGCCCTAATTTTGGTAGTCAAAAAATCGCATTCTGTTCGTTCTACCATTTTATACTTCTGTATTTGGTAGAACTGATTATACAGTAACTGGAGGTGCTATTTGATCTGTTTCAGTGTTTCTAAAGACATATGTACCTTGCCATTGCATTTGGTAGCAAAGTGTTCTCTAGGGAAATATTAGACAAGGAATATTTTATCATAAACACTGTGTTCCTTAGTTCACAGTGTTGAAATACTGTAGTAAGCAGAAATGTTTGTATTAGGATTGCAAATTACAAATGCTTGACTTCACAGATGTGATTGCATATTGGTGCTGAAAGAATCACGTAGCTTTTACTTGGTCTTTCATGCTTCTTGCAAAATTCCCTCATTTTGTGCTAATGGAAGATTTAGGGGGGTTTGCTGAGTTTTTTTTGTTCTAGTGAAATTACACAACTTTTATACATTGCAGCCATTTGTCATTTTATACTTAATGTCTGTCTCCATCTGTTCAGAGAAATTTTTAGTTTCTTTGCAGGAATTACCAGTTTAAATTCTTTTGCTGGAATTACTGGTCTAAAATAATGATGTTTAATTTTCAAATTTTCTATCTGTATGCTGAAAAGCATTAGACTTGGCTGAAAACATGTCAATGGATATTTAAAGAGCTCCTGTGTGGCATGCTGTCTCTTGTTTTTGTTCTGTCCAATGCCTAAAATCTCTAACAAGTGGACTTCCGACTTCTGAAACAGTCTTTTAGTATTTGTTGGATTATTTCTGATTACAAGTGCTGTCTCCAAAAATCAGGCCAGGAAGTTGCCAGCAGTGTTCCAAAGAGCATATTGAATGAGGACTTTTTTTTTTTTAAACTGTCTTTCTTTTGCTTTGCAGTGTGAATGGTAATTTTTGTTCTGCTTTAGTAGTTAAATGACCATCAAATTCTGAATCTTTAGCATTCCCACTTGAATTTTTAGTAACACAGGTTTGGTTTGTTGTCCTTTATCTCCACCCCCCACTACCCTTTCTCTTTTCAACAATCCTTTTTGTGACTTACTCTCTGTTCTGGAAGTCATTCCACTGTAGTTTTTTGTATGATGTATATAATTCAGAAAACCATTTTGGAATAATTCTGGTTGAGAAAAGTACATTGGTATGGCAAATTGCAAGTACTCAGCACTTACGTCACCTGGTAATTTTCCCTTGGTAAACAGGTGTTTTATCAAGAAAGTTTTCCTGTCAACTACATTAATCATTTTCAGATGAGTTTTAGCTTTTTTTTTTTCTTCTTAAGTTGCCATGTACCTTAAGAGATTTTCAGTTTGACCCTAAATAAAAAATGTTATAATTAAGTGTTTAAATATTTATTATACTTTTAGATATTAAAATATAATTTTCTTTAAATTTTTGTAAATAAGAATTGAACTGTTCAAGAGTCCTAAAAACACCTAGGTTTTGTGTTTCTTTGTTTTATTTTTCTTGTTTATGTTTTGTTTTCCCTAAATGCACTCTCGTGAGTGCTTGGTCTTTTACCTTCAGAAATATCCTGCAGGGGTCAGCATTTACCATGTTATTTTTACTTTAATCAAAATACCATTTAAAGGTGGGTGACTTTTATATTGACATATTAAATATTCTAAGACAGAAGAATGGTATATGTAAATGATATAAAATTGCCTAGTATGTGAGAAATATGATTACATAGTTAGAATGCTACTGCCTCTTGTTTAGTTTTGAGGGAGATTTTAAAACATCCTACACATCCCTAATTTGAAATTACCAAGATAATATAGCTTTAGTGACCAGGAGTGTTTGCTTTTATTTCCTCTACTGAACCACAGCTTTTTCATGCTTACTTTTGTTTAATTCACCTACGTATTCCTCGGCTTTGTTTTTTAGTATTATCCTATAGAGGAAGTATTGGCTGCTGAATATTTGCTTGAAGAATTCAGGCCTGATTTGATAGAGATGGTACTGGATAAATTGAGACCAGAAAATGTTCGGTGAGTTAAACTGTATTTTAACACAAACATCATAAGAAAGCAGATGAACTAATGGAAACAGAAATCTCAGGTGTCTCTTACAGCTCCAAAGTAAATGTGATTGAAAAACATTCACTGTGTTTCTTTGTATGAGAAGGTCTTAGATATATGTTAATTTATTTTCAAAGGTTGATGTATTTCAAATAATTATTAGATAATGTCAAATAAACTTGAATTATGAAGTATATTTGCAAAAGTGATGGGGTTCTGGTGTTTCTGGGGATATGCAAGTAATGATAGAATAAATGGAGTTGCCTATATTAGCACCAGTAGTTGCCATAGTAATTAATGCCCTTTAAAGAAGGGCCTATATCTTTGTGTGTGGGTGTGCATCTGTGTTTAATGTGCATGGGATACTTCAGCTGGAGCTTGACTGTGTCGAAAGATCATATTTTGAACAAACAATACCTTAATTAAAGTCTCTAGTTCTGTTTCCCAAAGTATTTAATACTTTTCTATTTTGAATGTATTTTCATGTTACTCTACCACCCAAGTTCTTGAAAATTTGATACCTCTAACATATAAGCATTGTTTTTAGTAATTAACATAGAAAATGTGTAATTACTTGCTCTCTGTAGAAAGTTTAACCAAATTCCACATGAATGTGAACTTTCAACTGGTTTTAGAATTGCTTACAAGCAATAGGTAAACCTGAGCTGATGCTGATTTAGTAAAGAAGCTGCAGGTGTTAATGAGATTTGATGTTTATTATAGCTTCACATAGCTTTGAAGCATAGGTCTTAACATTGCAAGAAAATAGTCAATATTATCTGATTCATAATGTAAATTGGGTCTTTGTTACTGCCCAGAGAACTTCCAAAGCATCTTCTGACTTCAACACTGAAAAATTGCTACAAGTACATACAGCCATAGATTCTTTAGTTTGTCAGATACTTTGCATGCTACAGACCACTCACCACTTTTCTGTGTTACTCTTGTTGCTGGCACAGCCAGTCTTTTGACATTCTTTCCTTAAGAAAGATGTCTTTCCTTAAGAAGGACTTAAGAAATAGATGTAATTTAATAGATGAAGAAATGTATCATTTTAAACTTTTGTATAAAAAAGGTACTAAATATTGAGAGAAACAAATTACTTTCAGAACTGGAATAAACCTGGTTTTATGGGTTCTTCAGTTAACTGTTAAAGAAATTATATATTGTCTTATCAGACTTTCCTACTTTCATTTGACTGAAAAAAAATACTAACTTGTATGTAGTACTATGTTCCTTTTAGATATATTTTAAGCACTTATCCTGTGAAATTAGAAGTAGATTGAAATGAACTGCAATTTTTAAAAATCTTTTACTTAACTAAGACCTTCAAAGTATAGTAAAATATAACAGGGAATATAATTTTATAGTATGTTTTGTTTTAAATTGCTGGCAAGATACATTATCTTGGGAAGGGGAAATTTACTTAAGTATTGCTAAAAGTGATTTAGTGGTACATTATGAAGATTCAAAAAAACCACTATGGATTTTGTTTTTAGTGGGCTCTTTTAAAAGAATGAGTTGAGATTCCAGATGTTAATAAAAGGGTCCCCTTGTGTTACACTTTTTAAAAAATTACATCTGTATCTATATGAATATAATGAATTACCAATTCAGTAGCCTGCTCCCTTCTTTTGTCTTTTTTGAGCAATTTTATATGCTTGTAAAAAAATCTGTGCACATCTGTTTTCAATATCTATATTGTTTGGTTATCCAAACAATATGTGTATGCTCATGTTTACCTTTCTGTTCTCCCTTTTTATGAAAGAATTATTATGTGCCACATCCTAACTTCGCCTGTTGTTTGGCATTGTTTCCCTGTTTTGATTGGTTTTTTTTTCTTTTTATGTCTTGCATACATTCTGTCTTGAGGTGCTTTACTTGGCACTGACTTTTTCTTTGTATTGTGGTTTTATTTATCATTTCTTTTCCATTCATCTATATTAAGGACCTCTTGACATAGCTATATTGTAGTAATTGCATTCAGTGTCTTTTCCAAAGTATAGTTTTTCAACTGTTATTTTCTTAACAAACTTTGAGTTTAAAAAGTATGAAAAAAATCATATTCACAGATGGTATGCATATAAGTATGCGTGTGCTTCCATTTGACTGACCCATAATAGAAAGTGTTCATATTCTCCTCCCACTTCCACACTACTTGTTGCATTTAGTGCCTTAATTTCCCTAAGAGAGAAACTTTAAAATGTAAGTATTATTTTTACTTGTTCAAACTGTATTGGGTTTTACCAACCATCTGTGAAGATAAGGGAATAGACTTGGCATGTGTAGCAATCTTAGCTGAAAAATGTAATTTTCCTATCATTTCCAAGGCATTTTTTTCCCTTCAACATCTGCAGAATAAATGTTCTTATTAAAATTTAAGAGGATAGTGACTCACCAGATTAAGCAGCTAAAGAACATTTTCCCCTGGATAGTAAGTGGGTTTTTTTTCCTCTATTGATAGCAGAAGTGCAGCACTAGTACTGTCCTAGAGGGAAGAAAAATAAAATGAAAGCCAAAAGTGTTGATAGAGAAATTTCTTACTACTGGAATTTCACAGACTCTCAGCAAAGTTATCTCAATGCACTTGGTGATGCTCACCCTGAAGGTAAACATGCTAGAAATATATCTATTTGTTTTTAGTTGCATTGGATCTGAGCATCCATTTTGAAAATGACAATTTGTTTGCTTATTTCCCCCCACAAATCCTTGGTAGCAACTTAGTTTTACTGAACACTAAGAAATGACTTGTGCTTGTGCAGTGATCAGAGTGCTGCACCCCACCCAGCAGCAGCTCTGTGTGTAGTTTCCCTTACTCTGGTTTCTGAGGGGATTTATACATGAGGCCTTTGAGGAGCGTGTGTTGCCTCACATCAGTTTTACTGATGGTTCTATTATGGACAAATGTAGGCTTTTGTTATTTTTGTCTCAGTCATGTTGTGTTATGAATTTGAATGAGAGAAAAGTAATTTCTTCCATTGTTTGATAGTATCACGATTTGGAAGACAAAGTTTAAATTAGGTCCAAAAAAATCAGTCCTTTGTAAGTATAGATTTACTTTGACATGTTTGTTACTAATGTCACAAATACTGACTAAGTATTGTAAGTCTATTACTTTTCCATCTTTAGAACCTTGAGTTTATAATCTTTTGTGGAAGTACATTCGTTTTAAAGCGCACATCCTCTTCCCAAGTAACACTGTCCTGTGGATTTGTCACCTGTAGCTTCAATTTAGATTTCAGGAGGGTGAAAAACAGGATAGTATTTAGTAAATATGCATCACATTGTAGAAACTGTGATTGTTTCTGAAATTGGGTACTACAGCAGTTTACATATACAGGAATGTATATAGAGAAGTAAATAGCATTCATGAATAGCTCAAGCCTAAATATATTTAAACAGGTCGTATTGAAGATTACCTGATTGCCTGTCTTGATTTCCCAGTGCGTTTCCACACTGTCTTAGAACATGTGGATGTTCATTGTGCTGTACAGCACAACAGAGAAATGAAAAGCAAAAGTAATGTTACATAATTAGTGACTTTAGAGATGGGTTACAGTATATTGAAATACCTGCATGGCATAGCATTTCTACCTGCTGTGCTTCTCTTCCCCTCTTTTTGTGTCCTGGTCTTCTTTCCTGTTGGTCTTAAGTTGTAATTCTTGGGCAGACAAAAAGCCTTTTGATTTGTTTCTGTTGTTGTGGGTATGTTTTTGACAACTCAAAATGTCAGTAATCATTCCAGTAGTGATTTGGGATAAAGGGAAGGATCTGTTGAAGCAGAGCTGCTGGAAGAATTACAGTGTTGGTTTCCACAATTTTGTTTTCTGTACAGTGAGTAGACAATTATTTTTAGCTCCTGAATTTTAGTATGCTCCTGTAGGAAATGTTTGGGTGCTTGGATTGTCACTACTTCTTGAGCGTCAGCATGTTGGAGAAGGGTAGGAGGAGGAAAAGTTGAATAACAGACATATTCTAACAGTATATTCTAGCATTAAACATCTTTGTCTTGCTGCTCTAGCCATATCATTATTGGAATTTTATTAGGATAATTTTTTCACTTAAGACTCTAACTTCTTCTTATTATTTACTGTGCAAAAAGATCTGGTAGCTGGGTTGCTCTGAAATTCTAAGAGACTTTATAGTTTTTGTAGTCTCTTAGCAGCTTCATACCTGTGTTCTGGTTTAACCACAAGCCCCACACAGCCACTTGCTCACCCAGCTACCAGTGGGATCAGGGAGAGAATCTCACGGTAAAAGCTGGAAAAGTCATGGGTTGAGATACAGACAGTTCAATAGGGAAAGCAAAGGCACAAAAAAAAAAAGAGCAAAGCAAGGAATCAATGTGCTGCTTCTCATGGGCAGGCAGGTATTCAGCCATGTCCAGGAGAGCAGGTAGTTGTGCTACTTTTTTTGACCTTCTTAGAAACATCTATTTACTCTTCCATTGAATAGTCTTTTGTGTTGTACATTGTTCAATAGAATTAAAGGAATTTTCTTGACACCTATCATGCAGGCTACTAACAAAATACTGATAAGTTTGTAGTTTTCTTTATTCTGGATTTCTTCTTCTTTAGGTGTGTTCTTTAGTTCAGGCAGCCCCTTGATGATTGGAGCTCTTAGTCACATGGTTTAGTTTTAGGTAGTCCTGCAAGAAGCAGGGAGTTGAACGTGAGATGATCATTGTGAGTCCCTTTCAAATGTGGGGTTATCTACAATTCTTTGACACTAGGAATGGAATAAAATTTCTATAATCAGTATTTTCACATATTTGGATGTTCCTACAGGTGGTATAGAAAATTTAATCACTTCATCAATTTTCTAGAAGATTGCAAGAACTGGTTTGTTTTCTGCAACAACAAAAGTCTTAAAAATAGAAATTGCATGCCACACTACTGTTGTGTAACCCCAGGCTGTAACACTTCAGAAAAACAGTGGCATTAAATGACTGTGGTAACCTGATTTCATGGTTAACCTTAGCATGTAGTTCAGTATACTTATACTTGCTCTCCTGCCCTGTAATTGTCTATGGACTGTTTGCAGAAATAAAGGTGTTCTGGTGATGAAGCAGAAACAGTGCTTGAAATAACGTCTCAGTGTTTTCTCAGACCCATTCATGCCAAAGTGTCTTTTTGTTTTCAGAGTTGCAATAGTTTCCAAGTCTTTTGAAGGAAAAACTGATCGAACTGAAGAGTGGTATGGAACACAGTACAAGCAAGAAGCAATTTCTGATGAAGTTATTAAGGCATGTTAAAATTGTAACATTCTAATATCTGCAAATGAAAGTCAGTGGTAAATTCTTTGTCCAATTTTCCGTGTAGTTGAGGGGGGAACTTAAATCCACTGCTTTTCATAGCGTGAAAATCATACAACGATTCTGTTTAATGTTAAAGGAAGTAAGAATGTTATATTAGTCTTTAGATTTCAAATATTTATTACATAGGAGGGATATATTTTAATGGTTATAAACCATGTTAAGTGCAGGGAATGTTACAGTTTTTTTCTGAAAGAAGAAGAAGATCCCTAATATGCAGTGGTTGAGTAAAAATGTAAGCATTAACATCTCAATACTTAAAACTCTCTATTATATGTTAATGAATAGGAAAAAAAGGAATTTTAAAAAAGGAATTTTATTAATTGTTCTATGTAACTGTTTCTGAAGTTGATTTTTGCAGCATAGAAAGTATGTTTTGCCAGTTAAATGAGACTCTAAAAATCAAAACTCAAAAAAAAAAGAGGGGGGCAAATCCTTGTTGAAACTTGTTATTGTTCTGATCTTCCAAGAAGAGATGACTGTAAAATTTGCCTTAGGGCTGAATTGGACCTTCTGAGTGTGCTCTGAACAGACATTGCATAGGAGCACTTCCTTGAACTTGACCTTGCCTGTGTTCTTCATTAGAATTCTTGGTTAAGTGTTTAGTTTAATATCTTCATTTATGGTTCACGGTAGCAGAAAATATCAGATATAAACCCACCCTCCTCTCTACTATAAACTTTTCAAAATTATTTATCTGTAATCCTCCTTCTAAGAGCAATTCATCCTGCTGATAGCCTACTCCAACTTTTTTTTCCCCTTAAAAATTACAAAGAACGTACTGGAATACATTTTTAATAAAATCTTTTGTTTTAGTGTAAAATAAATAAGCCCATATATGCTTTAATTAAGCAGAAGTTGGTGTAGCTTCATTGTTTCTTCTATTGATCTAGAAATGGCAAAATGCTGACCTGAATGGGAAATTCAAGCTTCCAATGAAGAATGAGTTTATTCCTACAAACTTTGAGATTTTGCCATTGGAAAAAGATGCAACACAGTACCCTGCCCTTGTCAAGGTAAACTGTCTGTATTTGTCCTGTTTGCCTGACCTTCTAGGAAGTTAGAGTTTAATTCCTCTGTTTTATAAAATACAGATCATCTCATATTTCAAAGTGTAGAAAACAGAAAAGTACAAAACTTTTTAATATTTTGTTGCAAAGACAGTAGAAAGTTCATTTTTGCTGAACTTTGGACTGTGGCAATTTGTGGTCCTAGGAAAGTGAATCTAGATACAGCTTGAACTCTCTCTGCCCTTTTGAAAGTGTGTCAACAGTTGATAAAAATAGCAATAGAGCTGTTTATTCAGCAGAAGGGTGACTGCCACTCTTACATATTTTTGACCACTATTGAGTAAGTCAAGGCTGTAGGGAAGACTATTGTTTTGTAACTGTGTAGAGAAAACGCCTGTGATTGCTTGGAAAAATGAGAGAAGTGTCATTTAGTGATCTCAAAATATAGTGAATATATATTCACTATATATATATTGAATATAGCAATTCAAGCAATATGAATTTAAGGGGATAATTCTAAGTGGTGATTTGAAGTGGTGAAGAAATTTTTTTAAAGCTGTGGATACATTGCAGTTAAAAGTCAGATGACTTAACAAAACCTCTTTTCTTGACACAGGACACTGCTATGAGCAAACTGTGGTTCAAGCAAGATGACAAATTTTTTTTGCCAAAAGCTTGTCTCAACTTTGAATTTTTCAGGTATGCAATGCTAAGTATATCACATAAAGTCATCTCCAAAAGTTTCTTATTTATTTGGAATCTGCATTTGTGTGGCAAACATTTTCTTGCACGTTAGAATCTATGTCCTTACTTTGAATAAGTCTTAGATGCAGGAAGGCACATGTAAGATATGCAGTAATTGAGTAGCAAGAAATTTGATGTGCTCCTTCTATATTGAAAGGAAAAGTTTACCTAAAAATACTTCCAAACCAAATTTTCTTTTATATTTTATTTGCTATACCTAAAATATACCTGCCAGTAGAACCCTCTACATACTGCAATATCCCTCTTTAAAAATAACTGTGTATTTTAAAATTAATTACTAAATCACAGCTATTTTAGCTTGTGTTTTCTTTATGAAATGCTATTCTGATAATAGTTTCAGGCTCAAATTCTGTTTTCATTTGCATACTGCAAATCAGTTGAAAAAGTGCTTAAAACTCTGGGATTTTACTTAACTGACATCCATAACTGATTGTACTTTTGTTTTTGAAGAGCATTGTCTATATTATCAATGAATGTTTGATTCTGACTCAAGATGTATGATAAAATGATGTAGTGTTAATTCTGGTCTTGCATGACTTTCACCATAGGAAGATAATCTTTTTTAAGTTAGCATGACAGTGATGGAACTTCTTAATGTTTCTTTCAAGTAATAAATTTCTAACTTTTGAATTAAAAAAATATTGCTGTTTTTAAAGTGCAGCTGATTTTGTGTTGAACTACTGAAAGCCAGAAAAAATTCAGGGACTCTTCTTTTGCCTAATTAAGTTATTTGGTGATATTGATGGAAGGGCCATTGTGGGGACTCCCACAAATGCACTGTGGAATTCTTGTTTTGAGAGAGCACTTGAGATTTTTCTTACAGGATATTATACAGAGGTTTTTTTCAGTGTGTGTCATGTCTTGGTACTGGTTTTAATACTAGTTGGGGAAAATAGCTTGCTTGGGCATTTTCTCTTTTTTGCTTTTTGAAACCACAGGCTGGATGTTAGAACTGTTTCAATGTGTGTTAGAACTTCAATGTGTCAGGAAATGGAGGAGCAAAATGAGAACTCCCCATCTCTCGTTCAGAGAACAGCAATTGCAGTGCTTTGCCTTCATTTTCATTCTTGGTGGCTTTCCCTTGTGCTATGTTTGGCCAAAATTCAAAATAGGATTTTACTGATGGACACTGAGTTTACAGTTGTGGTGTTTTTTTAAATCAATTCAGGTGAACTATAGTGAACTATAATATATAACAATCTGTGAATGAATAAAAGATAATAATTGGGTTTATGTACAGCGCACAAAGGTATAAGTGTATGCAATACACACAGTATCTTAGAATTGTTTGTGTTGGAAGTGACCTTTAAAGGTCTAGTCCAGCCCTCCTGCAGCAAGCAGGGATATCTTATCTAGACCTGTGGAGATGGTATTTCCCAGTTAGATTTGTGCTTTCATCTCAGTGTGCCCTTATGAAAAGCCAGAAGTACTCGAGCTTTGCTGACCATTGTAATGGAATGATTTGCCTCTTTCCTCCTAGGAGCAGCTCCAGGTGACAGCTGGCTTTTTTCCTTAGGATTGGGAGCAAAAGTTCTTTCCTTTTCCTTAAAAATCAGATGGTAATTGTGTGTGAGCAGGAGCAAGGAGATTTTGACAATACTGGGTGCATCACCTCTAAAAGATGTTGTAAGCAGGTTTGTCTAGTTTGGATACTTAAAAAAGATTCTTGGAGAATCTGTCTCTATTTGGTCATGGTGATGGTCACTGCAGGAAATGGTGAAATGTAGCATATTTATTATAGAGTGATTGATGGAATCACTCATATCTCATGGGACCAGGTGGACTGGTGAATAAAGCCACCTTTATGACGTAGGTTGTCATAAAAAGTCTAAACCTCAGTTCTAGATCAGAACCTGAAGCCTGTGCTGCCTTGTAGTGGATTACAAGAATTTGTTCACAATGCAGACTGCTTCAGTATGATAAAAAAAAAACTAGGGGGATTTCTTCTGCCTGCAGCCTTGATCAACATGAAGCATAGAAAGAATCCTGGTCCAGATGTTGTAGTAGCAATTGCTGTGTAGATAAATTAAGAGGAAGTTGATGAGGTTGGTTTCTCCCTTAAATATACAAAGTGCACAGGAACAATGAACCTCTTGAAATCACCTTATTCTGAAACTGAAAAAAACCCAGGCATCCTTGTGTTAAAGAAGCAGCGCAGTAAAAACATCTGATGTACTGCTCAGCCTAAAAGAGGATGATAAGCTTTTGCATTTGTATGAATTGCAACTTAAGAACTCAAAAAGTATCCTTTTTTAAAAGGGAGTGAAACAACCGTGTAATATGGTGATGCTTTGAAACTCAGCACTTCAGTGTTGATTCCAGCTATGTCACTTACAGCTGTTTGAAAGGGGAAAGGACTAGACTTCATGGGGTTTTTTTCAACAACTCAGTCATTAGTGAGAGTTGTTCTACTTCTTTGAGTCTAGTGAAAAAAAGATAAACTAGAAATAAGCATTTGTTTACAAAACTGTCAATAATAGGAAGCAACTCCCAGAACAGTTGTAATAATTGTTTTCTGTTATGTTTTACTTGAGGATTAATGATCTAGGAGTTGTGATTTTGTTCAAAATTCCCAGTTGGCCTTTGCCAGCTAAGCGAGAATACAGAATTTAAAACCGATACGGATATAGTAATCACTCAAACTGATTAAATCTGTGTTCTGGTATCAAAATGGGAAAGAATTTAATGAGTCTTGAGCAAGGTTTATAGGTTTGACCTACATCTCACTTTGAATTTGGTCTTAATTTAAAAATTCAGTAGTAATTGGATTTATATCATTTGGCATATTAAAATTGCTCAGTTTTGGGAAATTCTCATTGTAGGGAGAAATGCAAATACCAGTTCTTTTGTCTTTTTTACTGACCTGTTTGTTTAATCTGGGCTAAGATTTCAGACTGTAGCAGGCTCTGCTTCTCAAATATATATATTTGAAATTATTAATTTAGTTTGTTGAAATATCTTCCTGTGCTTCCTTTTCTTAACCTAAAAGGAAGGAGAAGTTAAAAGCTACGAGGAACCTTCTTAAAAATGTCTTTGCCATGTGTTTTAGTTATCAGTTTGTGTGTTGTGGTCTTGTTTTACTACATTAGTGTTGATACACACAGTGAAATACCCTGCTGTATAGATGTGAACATATTTAATAGCGTGCATGTCTGTCTGCTTCAGGAAAAAGTCAGGTTTGAATTGTAAGCCATATCCTGACAGCCAGTGCTTCAGATACTGGTGATCGTATCAGTGGCATTGATAATGAGTTTACATGCACTTCAGAGATTTTACCAATACATATAGTACAAATAACTTGTCTTCTCAAATCTTGGAAACAGACAGGTATTTAACAATTAGCATGGTTGAAGCATGACTTGAGTCTTTGAGTTGCATTTCTTGTTTTGAGAAATTTACAAGAGTGTTGTGTATGATCTTGTGCTCCTAATGCAACAGTAGGTTTTGGAGAGTTGTTGCCGTTGAAAAAATAACACAAAAAATTACAGTAGTAAGAAAATGGATAGACAGACTTATCTTCTGAACTGACCTTGGCATATACTGCTTATTGTCATACCAAAAATTGTTGATCTCCTAATTTTTGTAATAGAAACTGATAGTGTATGAGTATTAATTAATTAATGTTCAGTACATGGACTTTCATTTTGGTCTGGTAAATTATGTTGGTATATTTAGTTTCTTTTACTCTGGTGAATTCTGACTGTGCAGCCAAGTAAATAAAACATGTCTTGATTTATGAGCATAAATAGAATATCTCTGGGATCTTGAGTGTATTTAGTCATCAAACCATATGCAAGCTAAGTAACACTTTTCAGATGTGTTCATATTTGGCTTCGAAATAGGAGTCCTTCAGAATGGGATCCATCAGCATAAAAACCCAGAAAATACTGTTTCCTTCAGATCAAACTTAAAAGGCCAAAAGAAACAGAGAAATAATTTTAAACTGCATATTTTACTTTCAACATTTTCTTCCAGCCCATTTGCTTACGTGGATCCCTTGCATTGTAACATGGCCTATTTGTACCTTGAACTACTCAAAGACTCCCTCAACGAGTATGCATATGCAGCAGAACTAGCTGGCTTGAACTATGATCTCCAAAATACCATCTATGGGATGTATGTAAGTACTCAAGTCAAGGAAGAGCTTAGAGCCATGAAACTACTTCCACTCATCAACATTTTTGTATTGATTTGATGGAAGGACTTTTAAATAAAAAAATGAAGGCTGTTAGTCCTTTTGATCTTGGTTATTAGCCATCCTTTCTTTGATTTGAATTTTAAGTTGAATTTCATTAAAAGTCTTCAACAGTCTTTTAGTTCACATTAAGCAAATTTCCTTCTTTATTTCTATATCATTCGTGAAATTAATTAGTATGTAAGATTTCTTCCTCCATTGAAAAAAACCACAACCCTAATCCAAGCTTACATATTTGTTGGTCAGATATCTACTAAAAACTTTCTGACTGATGGGGTAAAAGACCCCCTTTTTATGTGATTAAACAAACAGTATACTTCTGCTTTCCTGTTCAAGAACTACTGATCATGAGGCTGCATATACATACTCTTCAGTCATGTTTCTTCATCCATTACCTTGTCACTGCCTGAGGTATCAAAGCATTTCTTTTGTTTTTCTTTTTGTTAGTCGCTACATTTATGCTGATCCTCTCCATTGCAACATGACATACCTGTTTATCAGGTTATTGAAGGATGATTTAAAAGAGTATACATATGCAGCACGCCTCTCAGGTTTGGTCTATGGCATTGCATCAGGAATGAATGCAATACTTGTAAGTAAGAAAAGAACGCAGGAGGAAATGAAACAGCTTGGGAGTTGTTGAGCTTGGAGAAAACATTGGACTCTTCTGCATTTCTAAATGAGATGGTTAATGGTTTTTTTTCCTTGCATATATCTCATGAATTAAAGGCAATGCAAGACTGTATTTTAATCACTACTGAGTGACCAGTTTAAGATTGCAGTGTCTTGTGAACGTGTGTAGTGCAATTGTTGCATTCTGGTTCACATTTTTACTTGCTTGCATGATAATCTGGAAAGCAGTATTGCTGGTTTCTGTATAAAAATATTAACTTTTCTGTTGAATGAATCCTCAGCTTTACAGATTTTGTTATAATTATCTAATTCTGCTGTAGTGAGCTGTGGAGATGTATTGTGCATGTGTTCATTAGAATGCAATGCTGGATATTTATGGCTTTTTCTTTTGTTTTTATCATGTTTTATAATCTGTTATAAAGCATTGACAATACTTGAAAAATACTGGCATTATGATAAATTCTTATTTCTTATTCAGCTTCTCCTGTGAGATTTATGATAGGAGATTTTAGTAGTCTCTCTTGAAGTTTGGTTAAAAGCTTTTGTTAACCACCCTTATATGCCAGAATGTGTTTCGAAATTTTCTGTGGAAGTGTTACTTTCCAAAGTATTTTAGCAGAAGAATGTACTCTGTATTGTCTTTACATTTTCTACATGAGAGAGTGCTGCATTTTTTAAAATCAAACACAAATATAATTTCCTGGTTGCATTCACTTGACTTACTGCAAACATGAGGTTATCCTCAGTTTCAAAGCTTGCTGATGTTTGTATGATCAGGGTTAATTCCTTAAAAAAATGTGTAATTTTCTTAATTTTTAGTCACAGTTATTTTAAATATTATTTGAGAACTTGTAATATTATTTTGCATATTGTAAGAAGTTTTATAATTAATAAATGTAACTTATTAATAACTATATTGATGGTTTGAGCAAGGGCAGATGCTACTCTGAGAAGTCACCCATGATGATTGTTGAACTCTTTTGGGTTCCTTTGCTAATTTAGGATACCAGCCTTTGTCATAAATTTATTTATAATAACTTTGTCTTCAGATCCATTGTTCAGCTATGTTTTGCAGCTACAGAACAATATATTCTTCCTACTGAAAAGCAAGAATTCTATATGTTGGTGTGTGTTCTAAAGTTTAGTTTTACACCTAATTAAACTGCACAAATCCTAATTCCTGGTTCAAGATAGCAAATTTTGAAGTTTTTCCCAGCAAAAAAAGACCTTTTAATGCCTTTTTGCCAGAGAAATTTTCTATAGCTTGATGAAATCATACAGTAATTTTTAAGTTTTCTGTTATTTTTTAAATGAGCAAGTCTGTTTCATTTATACTTCCAAAAATATATATGATCAGATCAATGTGTCATTACAATTCCAGGATGACTACCTTGATGTTTTAGCTCAGCAGCATCCTGGTTATAAGGTGTGCTGCTGTTTATAGCACCCCTTTTTTGTAGTATTGCTTACTTCCCCTTAAATATTCTTTGATAGACAACATAGATATAAATCAATGATTAAAGTGAATTGGAGAAGAAATTTTAGAAAGTTGTGAATCCAGACTTCACTGCTAAAGTGAGAAACCTAGGTTAAAACCATTTCAGTACTCCAAGACTCAACACTGTATTCATTAAAAATCTGTATTCTGAGTACAGTTTACTTACACCAACATGAAATTACATTAATTCTGTGCATTTAGAACTCCTGTGCAAATATGCAATGATGTATTTGTCAGTTAGTTACCTTTTGATGGGTAAAGGGATTTAACTTAAGAATTATTAAATGTTCTGTAATGGTGAGTTTAGCGTAAGTATTGAAAAGTGCATTGCTCATGGCATTGTACAAGACTTGGTAATGGGTTTATTCTTTTATCTTCCACATTTAAAGCAACTTATGCACTTTTTCCATAGCTCTCTGTAAAAGGTTATAACGACAAGCAACACATCTTGCTCAAGAAGATCATTGAGAAAATGGCTACTTTTGAGATCGATGAGAAGAGATTTGAAATTATCAAGGAAGCGGTAAGCTGCATAAGAAATTCCCATTTTGGAGTAATTGAAAATTGAATGCATTGGCCTGATAGGAGATCTGAGGGCTGACAATCTGTGGAAATAGAGAGTGAAATGCTGCGTTAGTGGGACTTTAGATGGTTTTTTCCTTTTTTGTGGCTGTGAGTTTCTCAGAGCTGTGTATGTAACATTCTTTGGTTAAAAATAACTGGTCCTGGAATCTTTTTTTAGTCAGTCTTTCTTATCATGTATCAAGGAAGCACAGCTTGCTTTGGTAGGAGTAGAAATCTAAGTAGGGGGATGGAGGGGAAAATCTTAGCTTTAAATCCTGTTTTGCAGTTTGGAAAGGCTGCAGTAGGAATTAGGCATAAAAGAAGTGGGAAATAAATGAAGGGGGAAAGGAAGTGTTGAAAAAGTTTGCAACATTTTTTTCCCTGAATTTGTCTTGGCTCCTGGGCCTTGATCCTTTGGTGCAAAGGTAACCACCTGGTTTAGAAGTTACACCAGCTGGGGAGATTGCAGTTTTCTCCCTGTGTCTATGCCAAACAGATAAGGGAGGTACCAACTTCTGGCTTCTGTTTGGAGCAGACAGAAGGATACATCCTCAGCAACCTGAGGCATGCTGTTGGTCACTTGTGCCCTGAAATGAGTTACTTTTTTCCTACACTGGAAATGCTTGCAGCTTGCCAAAACTATTAGTTTTCACTTTCCAATTTCTCTCGTAGAGGAAAAAAGTTTTGCTTATTTTGTAAAAGCGCAGCTGGACTAGAAAGGAGTTTTTTTGCAGAAGCTCTCTGGTTCTTCTCTCATATGTCCTTTATCCATGCAAAACATGCAGAGAGTTTTCCAGATGCCCCAGATTTTGTCTAAACAAGTCAGCCAAAGTATGTGACAGGGAGAAAAATACATTTTCTATTAGCAGTGTTCCCCCACCCCTGGTCAGTCATCATAGAAGGTGAATTTCCTGGGTAGAACAACTACTCAGGAAATTTGATCTAAACTCCTGTTTACTGCAATAATTTATTTTCTAGGCATTAATTTTATGGACAAGTTTGATTTCATGCACACTTCTACCATCTTAATGGTTTCTGCTTTATCCAAAGGCTCAGAAGCCCACATTATTACTAAGGTGATACAACGCAATTTTTTAAAGAGTTCTGACAAGTAAGGGAATGTTCTCAATACTTGAACTGTATCTTTTTGATGTTGATATGTTTAGAAGTCTATTTCTGAATTTCTAACTTGAACCTGATTTTTGTGGTTTAGTACATGAGATCACTTAACAACTTCAGGGCTGAACAACCTCACCAGCATGCAATGTATTATCTCCGACTCCTGATGACTGAAGTTGCTTGGACCAAAGATGAATTAAAAGAAGCTCTAGATGGTAATGTTCTGTCACTTTATTATTTTTTCCTTATGTTACTTAACTATTGAGGGTACCTGTTTTGAACTCTGCTCACTATTCAAGGGAAGCCCCTGCAGTGCCAGGCCTGAGCTGATGCTGACTGTGCTGCTCTTGCCCTCCAGTTTCAAGAAAGTAGAGTAGTTAATGGAAAAGGTCTCAAATGGCAAAACTTGCATATAAAAGTTTAGGCAAAACTTTACTAACTTTGGGGGTACATGAACCTGGATATGGTGAATCCAATACTTAATCAACATTGGTAAAATCATTTGGCTCTAGTTGACATCTTACAGGCACACTGGAGTGTATCTGCATTGTACTTGACAATGTGCAAACTGTTTGTGTTTTTTCCATGATTGGGGAATCTTAGCTTATGTTTCTGTAGATAATAAAAAGCTGTAGTTAATAAAGAAAAAATACATACTTTCTGTAGGTGGTGACAACAATAAATAAAGAACATTGTGTCTCTTAACAAAGTATGTGTCCAGTAGAAATGAAGGAAGAAGAAATTTTTAATTAGGAGATTTAAGTGATTTTTCAAGTCCAAATGGAATGGGGTTCTGAGCAATGAGCCTAGTGGATGGTGTTCCTGCCCATGGCAGGGGTGTCAGAACTAGATGATCTTTAAGGTCCCTTTCAACTCACACCATTCTGTGGTAATGCTATGTTTGTAGTAATAGCTGAAGAACTTTTCCCGACCTGTATTTTACTGCGTTGTATTAAAAGGCTGTTCCTGGGACAGTTTGCAAAATGTCTTGTGATATCTTCTTGGAATACAGTGACATTCTTTTCAAGAAGAATACCTGGCTTTTGTACTTATTTGAGGGGTTTGATTCAGAACACATATCCATGAGTACCCCATTCAACCATCCTTCCTCTTACTCCATTGATTCTATATGTTAAACTATATTTTGCACTGTGTATGAAAACTGCTTTGCAAGGGCAGGCTGGGTAGAATGGTGCATGTGTCCTCTAAGATATATTGCTGAAATATTTTTCTTGTGTACCCTTTGTTCCAAAGTTAATAGCAAAACACTGTATTTGAGTTGAGGTTCTTTTTTTAGTCTGAATGGTAAATGCACAGAGTCTTTCTTGAGCATTATAAACTACATGCTGCTTGTTTAGTAAATAACTAAGGCTTTTCCTTGGAACACCACCTGAATGATTGCAATGTGTTCTCTGGAGAATGAGTGTTTGTTCAGCATGATTGGAAAGGAGGCTTTTTTTAGCTTTTTTTTTTTCCTGAAACTGGGTCAAGACAGCATGTGAATTCTAAGTGAAATAAACTATATGATGAGTGCTGCTATTTAGACCTGGAAGCATTCCAGTGCTGCATTTAAAAGGAGAGATTTCACTTCTTCCTAATGACAGATTTCTCCTCCTCTGAGAAATGCACTGTATCTAATGATGATTTAGACCTAGGTCCTTCATAATTTAAAAATGCATTTGAGTGATTTAACTGTCTAAATATGTATTGTAGATGTCACCCTTCCCCGTCTCAAGGCCTTCATAGCACAGCTGTTGTCACGGTTACACATTGAAGCTCTTCTCCATGGCAATATAACAAAACAGGTTGGTTTGATACTTTCTTAATAAAACATTTTTTATTTAAAAGCAGCATAAAAATGAGGCACTAGTTTAATCTTTGCAGATCTTGAAGCAGTTATGCCAAATGTGATTTCATAATTTAACTTTGTACTTTTTTATCTTTATAGGAGTATGAGAGCGTAATTTTTTCCACTTTAGCTTTAGTAGGCTAAGTGCTGCCTCTATATTGCTCTTGGAAATTTAATAAAAACAACTTAGGATTTGAAAGTCTATTTTATTTGAAAGTCTGTGTTGCATGTTGTTACTGTGATCAAGCTGCAGAAGGAATGATGGGCTGCAGATCTTGCTTTCTTCCACTGAAAATCTTCAGAATAACTAGAAAAGATTTAAGAATCCATTATCCTTCCATATTAAGTAGTTTGCACATAGCTAAACAGGAATGGCGGGCCATGAAAAAGCCAAGTGTCAGCTCTCAGGGGTGTAAAGCTCAGAAAACATTTGTTTTGTCTTCCTTTAAAATAGTAACACTTTGTGTTTGCATATTAAATCATTTTAAAATACTTTAATATTTGTACCAATACAAATTTTAATTCTTTTTTGTATGTTTTTGTGTTCTTTCTTCATAAGGCTTGTTTACAGTATTTTGTGTTAGAACAGCTCTGGGATAGTTTACTAGCAAGGGCTGTGATAGACAATGCTTGTGACTGCTGAGTGTGTGGAGGAGAAAGTTAATTCGTAAAGTGGGAAAAAGTAAGATAGAAAGGAGCTAATAACTTGCAGAGACAAACTTTTCTTTGTCAAGAATGTCTCTAAACTATTTGTTAAAAATTTTTATAGAGTGTTCTTCTTGCAGAGAAATTTAAAAATAGTCTCTTTTTCCTTCCTTATCCCTTACATGTTTGTATACAAAAGTCAGTTGCTTCTGGAAATAGAACTGAATGTCCAGAATTTTTTAGATTTCCATGATGATGCAGTTATGTTAGAGAAGTGTATTCTTTACTTGACATAATGGGTGGCTATTGAAAGTCCTACAGCTAAAGAACTGGGAAGGATGTCCTGGTGTACCCATAGCTGTGTAATGTTTAGAAATTATCTGCAAACCTGCGTGAATAGAAAGTAGAAAAAGTCTGTCCTTCAGTACCCATGATGTGATAACCACTGATAAAACTCAGCAATTTTAACCTGGACCTAAGAAATTTTTCCAACTAAAATAAATCAAAATTTACATTGTCTTGTGACACCTTTCAGTCATGAAAAAAAATTTCAGTGAATCTGGACTTGAAAAATTAGATTTATATAGCTACTTGAAATTCCTGTTTTTTTCTTTAAATTTATTCTGATACTTGGAGTTTTTTGACAGTTTCTTTTATTTATTTGCTGTAAATGGATGAAAAGTAAAGTAATCCTGTTCAGAACATCTGTCTGAGCAGTATTGTTGCCAGTATTTTAATATGATGACTGAAAGAATAAATAGTCTTTTTCTCTAACTTTTTAAACTGTTGTTTTTAGACCTCAATCTTTTTGTCTTTGATACTGCATTGGGGGTTTGGAGGTGTTGGTAGGGTGTATGTTTATTAAGTTTTCAAACCTTTTGCATGTTTTTTATAAAATCACATGTGTTGTGAGTTTATGGCAATGCAGAATGAGAGATTTTAGCTTTCAGCCAAAACTACTTAAGCAAGTTCCTGTAATTTCCAGTGTGCAGGCTACAAGAACACATAACCCTTAAGAGATGGAGCTATTGAGGTTAAATCATTGAATGAAAAGGAATGACTTTGGATTTTTTCACTCCTTATAGATATTTTTTTAATTATTACTGTAATCCATCAAATAAAAGAAAGTATTTGTGCAATGAGTCTTAACACCACCAACGCATCAATGAAATGCATCCTTTACCGTAACCATTTGTTTTCTTAAAATTTTCATCTACTGAAATGCCATTTGCTCTCAGACATACATATAAGATATCTCATTTTCATTTTGAAAGATGAGCACATCAAGTGGTGGAGGGAAAGTGAAAAAAAAAAACCCATTGAGCTTTAATTTCAGAAGCACTGGGGAGAAGTTGGAGTAGTTAAACATGTAGACAGTTTAAACATAAGGAAGACACAAAAAAATTCTTGCCCTCCACAATCCCACATCCTCTCATCCACTTAACTTCTACTGTATTTGTATTGAATTACAGTATCCCTATATTTCTGATTTTTTTTCTTTTCTCTCACAGCACCATCAGTAATTGGAAAGTCTTACGCTGCTGTTAAATACAGAATAACTAATGATCATTAAAAATCCTCTTATGTTTTCTTTTCCAGGCTGCATTAGGAATTATGCAGATGGTTGAGGACACTCTCATTGAGCATGCTCATACAAAGCCACTCCTTCCCAGTCAGCTGGTGAGGTACAGAGAAGTGCAGCTTCCTGACAGTAAGTTAAATGATTGATTTATGGTATTTAAGGCACATTAAATTGAGATTGTCCTTGCTCACATTTTAAAATGCATGTTATTGTATTGCTAGGAGTGTGTTTTGAAGTCAAACTTACTTCAAGTTATTCTAAACTTAAAATTCAGAAACACAGTTAGGGTGTGGCTGACTAATAAATTTATGTACTAATACATGACCTTTCTAGCATACTTGACAATTACTTCGTTTCATTTTTAATTTGTGTTTGTAAATTGGACTTCTTGGGATGACGTGGATGATCTTTTGGTGACTGCCTACCCAAAGCCCTTCTATTATCATACAATTCTGCACTTCAGTTCCAAGTCATTTGTTACAATTTATGGAAATAAAACCCCTGTCCCAGTCTCTGCTACACAGAGTATATACATTTGAGTAAACACCATTCTTTGAGCATTTCTGAGTATCTATTGACCATTAAGATTTGCACATAATGACTCTTTGCAAAAACAGAAAGCTCTTACACAAATAATTTTTTTTCCTTACACAAATTCTTTTGGTCTTCTATGTTTTTACTTCCATGGTAAAAAAAGTTTTTTTTATAAAAAGGAGGTTCAGTGTATTGCTGGGAGTTGGTGACATATGTAGCTGTACAGACAAGATAAATTACCCCTAGCTGATCATCTGTGGAAGCTACCATATACAAAAGAAGTTGTTGGTATTAAATGCTGAATTATTTTTAATGTTCATAATAATTTCTGGCCAATTGTCTTTAGAAACTATTTACACAGTACAGCTAATGCAGAATTTCACTGCAGTTCCAAAAATACTTGCTTGAAGAGAACCAGCCAGTTTCTATTTACTTGCTCATATTTCCAAGCAGTAACATTTTGATGGTAAAATGATGCATTCTTTTCTTGTCTCATGAAAAGTATGCTCTTAGTGGAAATTCTGCTTTAACAGTCCTAAGCCACTTATTATAAGTCCATTCCACAAACCTTAGACCATTATGTTTTTAGTTGTCAACAGTAAGAACATACGCTTGCATGAACTTCCATGTTTTAACTTTGTCTTTTAGGAGGTTGGTTTGTATATCAACAGAGAAATGAAGTTCATAACAACTGTGGCATTGAAATCTATTACCAGACAGACATGCAGAGCACTTCTGAGAATATGTTTTTGGAGCTCTTTTGCCAGATTATCTCGGAGCCGTGCTTCAACACGCTGCGCACCCAGGAGCAGCTGGGTGAGTTCTCAGCAGCACTGTGTGTGCACATGAGTGCCACGCACACCTGGGGAGGTGCTCTCTCCCTGCTTAGTGAATGCCATTTAAAGGGCACTTGGTAAATGCAAATCATCTTAACTGCTGATGACTCAAAGAAATTCTGCTGCACAGAGTCTAAAATAAGAACAAGCATGATTTTTAAGATGTCTCAAATCGGCTCCCAACTCAAAAAAGTGTGATCACTGTACAGAAAACTTCATGTTAGAATTCGCCAAAAGGAGATTGGATCAGTTCCCTAAATTTCTAGATCTTCTTAAAGAATCAATGGTAGTTTGATGTTTCCTTTTTGTGACCCTACTTCTAGGTGCACTTCAAGATTCATAGAATCACAGAATCATTTAGGTTGGAAAAGACATCTAAGATCACTGAGTCCAACTGTTAAATTGTAAGCCCTATCTTAGAAATACTGCTGTGTGGGTAATGGTAAGCTACTGTACTGGTGAAAACCTAAATACATTTCAGGCTTTTTAAGACTATAGGTGTTCACCAATGTGTACAAATAATTGTTACCCTAACCAGTAAGGCTGAGAACTGGTGAGGTTATTCCAAACAGAGTAAGAAGGAGAGACAGAGGCTTTGCATGATAGCTCACATGATTGTAATACTGGTGAGGAGGAGTACAGGATTTCCAAAGGTGAGAAGCAGACACATATTTCAGTGTGATGGCTGCCAGGGATGTCAAGCAAGATTAGGCTTTTTCTGAGCAACTGGCAGAACCAGCCATACAATATTCATCACAGGAGTTTCAACTACCTATATCTCTGCTGAAAATAGGATAGAACCCAGGTTATTTAACAGGTTCTTGAAATAATAGAGCTCACAACACTTAGGAGGGGAGACAGTAGAAATACCATCAAAATCAAGTAAAATTCATGGAATTGTTAGTAAGATTTCTGAGAAAGCTTAGGGAGAACGAAGTTAAAGAGTTAGAAGTTGGCTAAACAGTAGAAGTAGTAACAAGAATTCTTTCAATAAATGGTTAACCAGTATGAGAAAGTAGGGAAGAAAAGTTAGCAATGATGGAAAAAAATCAAAGTGTTCAAATCATTAAAATAAAAATGTTCAAATCATCAGAAAATTCAGGATGGCTTACTTAGTTTTCACTTAATAAATACTGGGGATCAAAGTTCATGTCTTACTTTTGAACAGGAAAATAACAGATTAGACAGATTAAATTAGAAGTTTTTAAAAAGTTCAAAGTGTGATGAGCTCTGCATTCTATTCCAAAGAATGAAATTAGGAAATCCTGGAATTAAAAGTCTTATAATGGAAAATTTGTGGATGATAAGGTATTGGAAAGATAGACACAGCTAAATGTTACATGTTTCTTATAAAAAAAGGGAAGAGAAAAAGCAGGGAAATTATAGATCAGTCAGTTTAATTCAAATTCCAGGAAAACATGGAATAAATTCTCAAGCTAGTTCTAAATTCATAGAAGGTAACTGAGAGACTGTCACTGAAGTACCTGGGTGGAAAAACTACACATTTCGGTACAGGAGTTTGGAAGGTCATGACTGGAGAATAGAGAATAGTTCATTTGGAAAATGGTGTTCTACAGAGCTTTGCTCTGATCCATTGTTCCATGCTGTATTCACTAAAATTCTGGATGATAGAAGAGTGAGGGTATTCACTGAATTTTCAGATAATACTAATTTGAGAGAGGCTGCAAGTGTGTGGGAGGTAGAGTTAGAATTTAAAATTAGTTTGACATTTTGAAAACATGACTTGAATGAAGACAAGATGCAATTTGTTAGGAACAGTTTGGCAGGAACAACCAATGGCACAGATAGAAGCCAGGAAGCAACTGGCTAGGTAGCAGTTTTGTAGAAAACTCTGCAGGGTACAGTGGATCAGAAGTAGGGCATAAATCAGCAGTGTCATGCTGCTGTGTAAAATGCTGGGATATATAAATGGAAACATTCAAGATGCACTCACAGTAATACTCCTAAATTGTTCAGATAAAAACTTTGAAATACTGTAACCAGCTTTGACATGAGCATCAGGAAACCGTAAGAAAACTATAAAACAGCATTTAAAAGACTGTTATGTGATAGATTTGCTATTAAAAGGGTAGAGGAAGACTGAAGAGAGGATTAGTTGTTCAGATTAGAAAATCATGCAACAAAAAGTAAGGGAATAATACTTTATCTAACTCGTAAAATGGGAAGTAGTGATCTTACATTACAGCAAAGAGAATTCAGATTGGATGTTGTGAAAAAATAGTAAGTTTCTAATATTGAGTCTAATGAAGCAGTAGGGTACAGCTTCATTTCTGATAACCCGATCCTGATGACAGAATTGCTTTTGTTTTGTCTTAGTGTGCCTCATCTCCTCCTTGCTCCTCCCCTAAATTGATATTGACCTCAGTGAAATAAAGATGTTCTAAAAAAATACAGTGTCACCTTTTGAAAACACATTATTTTATTTATAATACAGAATTAAGTTAGCATAAAATTGCCTTCTTGCCAAACATGCTGCATTTGGCAAATTCAATGCTGTGACAAAGGATTTCTTTTCATTTGTGGCTCTTCTTGTTTTGCCAAGGTTACATTGTGTTCAGTGGCCCACGTCGGGCAAATGGCATCCAAGGACTGCGATTTATTATCCAATCTGAAAAGCCACCACACTATTTAGAGAGCAGAGTTGAAGCATTCTTAAAGACTATGGAGAAATGCATAGAAGACATGACAGAAGAGGCCTTCCAAAAACACATCCAAGCTTTAGCAATTCGTCGTCTAGACAAACCAAAGAAGCTGTCTGCAGAATGTGCTAAATACTGGGGAGAAATCATTTCCCAGCAGTATAACTTTGACAGAGGTAAGACAAATGGTAATTCCTTTAAAACTGAAGTTTGGCTGCATTTGTGAGTGTTGAGTGTCATATTCATTTGGGAACAACTTAAACTTTTACACAGCCTATACATAATTTACTATTTCCCTGTGATGCAGGCAGAAACACACTGATATCCCTGACAGTACACACATTTATCTGAACCCTGTTTCTCTTTGCATTGTGCAGTTGTTTTGAGGGAGTGCTGACAGAGGCAACAGCAAGTATCTTAACTAAACTAACATGCAGTCTGTCTCAGCTTAGAGTGGGTTTGAAGAAACACTAATTTTTTTTGTTTTTTTCATCTATGGTGCTTTGAAGGTTATAGGTTTGTAGGAGACCAAATGAGATCCAGCTTCTAGTATTATTACTGGAAATGGACTGACATTTATTTACTGTGTGGTCTTACGCAATATTTAAGTTGTATTTGTTTAAATACTTTTAAAATGTATTTTAAATTAAAAAAAAACCAAACTGAGATACATTGCTAATACAGTTAGACACATTAGTAATACAGTTTCTAACATTAAAAAAATAATTTTATGTACAGATCAGTTTTTCCTGACAGCTTCATGTCTCGACTCTTATTCACAGCTTTAATTTTCTGTCTTCATGCATAATATGCTTCCTCCATAAAACTCATTCTGTATTCTGTGACTTCTCTTCTGCATTATGTGTACCATATTGGCTTTCCATGATAGCAAATACAGTCTTTTTGCTTCATGATGACTCACTGAGCTGATTAATAATGAAGAGTTTTGACTTGTCATTTAGCTTGGTGTAGAGAGAATAAGAGCTACTGAAAAGTTTCATGCCTGAGCATAAGAAGTGGAATTGAAACTTATCACTTCAAGTACTTTTTTTAGTGTCTGATGAAATAGTGTGGGGTTTTTCAGCTTTAAGTGTTTCTGTTTATACCATAATTGGATCAATAGTATCTCTTTGGAATGTCTGATTAAGTGTAGCCATATTTTTAATACCTAAATTCTTCTTATTATTTCCCTTGACTTCTATATCTTTAATTCCTCTCTGCCCACTAATAATTTTATGTCATTAATTATTTTAATGACTAGAATTGTCAAAATCAGAAATTCATATTCCAGCCTTAAGCAGTGAAAGGATTTTTTTGTTTGTACACTTTTAATATTACTACTTTTACTGTTTTCTCCCAAATCTTACCTAGTTTTCCAAACTGTATTGTTGATTTTTTTGTTCCTCCATATAGAACTTCATATTGCTTAGAGCCTGCATTACAGGCTTGTTTGCTGTCTGTTCTCTTGCACGTTTCTTCCTTGATCTTCTTGCTAATCCTAAGAAAAGCAAGCACGCCTACAGGAGACCTTCCTGCTTAAGCAGCACTGATATTAGGTGATTAGTCCATGACAGTTTAATTAATATGAAGGAATGTCGCAACTGAAACACATTGTCCCCAGATATCTTAAAGGTGTGACTACTTGTTAAGGGGTATGTAGGCGCCATTCCTTAACATTGCTGTAAAAGTATGTCCTACCATCCTTTTTCCTAACTGTGAATAAAAGCCAGTCTGCATTAGAAATGTGTAACTGATTTGAAGATAATATACAAGAGCAGGCATATCTATTTTAGCTGCTGAATATCCCACAGTGCAATCAGTATTCTTCAAACATGCATTTTTTAGTAAGTCAAATCAAGTAGACTCATTGAACTACAATTTTCTGCCAAGGTTCTACTGTCACTTTTAGTGAAGCAAGTATTAACTTGAAAGATAACAATGAAAAGCTTTTCATTTGCCATCAATTACAGCATCTGAATTTGAAAGAAGTGTACTTTGTATAAGCAGTGTGCTAATAACCAGCTGTGATCTGCAGACTTACTCTAATTTGTACTGTTGTTGTGCAGATAATATTGAAGTGGCTTATCTAAAGACCCTGACCAAGGATGACATTATACAGTTCTACAAGGTAAGTTAGTCATGCAGCTAAAATGTTACTTAGAATGAGATGGAGGTACAACTGAATCTTATTTGTGCATGCTCTGAAGGGATATACTGACACCTGTTCTAGGTAGGTGGTAAAATTAATGCTGGTATCTTTTATTTCCCGAATATTACTTGGTTTAATAGCAACTGTAAAAATTGCACAGCATGATAGGATTTTGTTGTGTTTTTTTCCTTGCTGGCTCTTATTCTTGTTTCATTTATATTTTCTTTATGGATATAAAATGTGCTGCTCTATGACCAAGCCTGGTCAAAATTGCACATTTGTTCTTTTATCTTTTTCTTCAACCAATCAGTGATTCAGCTTATTTTATGGGAATGAATTGTGAATGAAACAGATATTTTTAAAGCTTTGTTCACTGTAAATCAGTAGGGGGTTTTGTTCCTCTAATGGTTAGGCAGAGCAAAGGAACAGCATAATGATGCAGTAAATGTACATTTTAACTTAGATGGATATCCAATGTAAGTGATTCAAATGTGTCCCTGTCCTGTTTGTGTCACCCCCCACCAGTATAAAAAAAACTTGGGCATCATTCTGTCTGGTTTGTAATGTGTAATAGACGATGGTATTTCACTATATTGCCAAGTGCTCATGGAGTTTCATTACTTATGGAGTAGCTGGTAGCTCAGGGAGTTCTCTGGAAAATGAGATCAACTTAATGTCTTGAGAATTCATTATTGGATGGAAAAACTTCTGCCTGTGAAGAAGCATGGGCATGTGTGTGTCTGTCTTCTTTTTTCCTCTCTTGGGCAGAGAGGGTTGTTTACTTTTAATTTTTTTAATAGTACGATAGCATACGTGAAGTCATGCAGTAAATGCAAACTTAGTAAATGGAATTTCAGTACCTGTTGTTTAATAAATGAGAATTTTTGAATGAGTATGCATATTCTGGGTTTGTAGGAATATCTACTATTTTGCTTACACCAATGCTCAATACATGATTATCCATCATTCCACAGCAGAAATAACAGGCTAGATTGGATAGTCCAGCTGAATTTAATGATTGTGTTCAGGATGATGTGCTTCCAGGAGGCCTAGGGACTGAAAGTTCTGCAGAGATTTTAGGTTGCATTCCTGATACTATGATAGGTAAAGGCTAAATTTCTGTTACTTACAGTTTTTCTGATTTCCAAGCAGTACATGAATTACTTAACTTGATTGTAAAATAATTCAGGAGTACTGTATGGATGACTTTTAGTAGTAGTTGAAGGCACATCCCAAAATTCATCCCCTGTTTTAAGGTTTAAATTAAAATTTAAATGCTCTTGGTTTTTTACTATTTTATAATGTCTAAGGAATACTTCCTACACCTGAAGGACTTGATATTTTTTACTGTAGGTGCTGTTGGCAATAGATGCTCCCAGAAGACACAAGGTATCAGTACATGTCCTTGCACGGGAAATGGATTCCTGTAAGTATTGTGCTGAATATAATATATAATCCTGTTTAATTTAATTCCTGTTCCAGCAAGTCATAGTCGCAGATAGCCATGTTATATCATACAAATGCACTGTAAGAAAACTCAGCTTTGGACATGATGTACCTTTCAGAGGAAGAAGATGGGTTTTATCCTAGGTGTACTTCCCATGGGTGCTTCAGATTTTTTGTTGATTTTTTAGACAAATTTTTCAGCTTATCAATGTTCTGAAGTATATTGATAATAAAACAATATATCCTAAAATTGCATTTCTGTTTTCAACAAGATATTTTAAAACAAACATTAAAATTTGTAATTGTCCGACAGGGGAGAAAAACTCCCAACCAGCCCAAAATTAGAATGTGCAGTTACCAATCCAGTGTGGGCATTTTTTTGCCAAACTAGCAATGAATGTCCACAATAGTATTCGAGCACCCTCAAAGGGGAAAACAAACAAAACCCAAAAACCTCTTGGAATGTTCAACATTTTATTTAAACTTAAGAAGGTCACCTTTTATTTAGGTTTTATTTTGAAGTAATATAGATCGGTTGTGCATTCTAAATGGTATTGTTCCATTTTAGAATTCAAGAAGGAAAAGGCTAGAAGTGTTTCTGGTTAATAGGAATAAACTGAGAGGAAAAACTAAGGTTTTGTTTGCAAATCCTTCACCATTTTATACTGGACTTAAATTCCAACAAACATTTGTTTGCAAAGTCAAAAATATTAAAAGCTGGTGTGTAATACAGAGAGAAGTTCATACTGCATGCATGTCATGAAAACTCCCTTCTGCCTCAGGACTGATTTTTATGGTAGTGTAGAAATTGTGGCTTTGCAGCTGAGTAAGGAAGACTTGCTTCAAAGCACCCTTCCAGTTTTCATGACTGGTGATTGCTAAATACAAATAGTTCTAAAACTTTTCCTGTCTAAAGAAGACTACTTAAAAGTGTAGTAATTGTATTGCCAGATGGGTATTACTTGCTTGGAATGGTATCTTCCCAAGACAAGGGTGAACTTGCAAGACAACTTGACAAGTGATTGCTTACAGAAATTATAACAAGTCCTAAAACAGCTCCTCAGTCCTAAATCTTTTAATCTGGCATTTGGCCTCTTTTATGCCATGAAAAAAAAAAATATATTAGAAATGCAAAAATAAGTTTTGGGGTAATTGGAGCAGGACATGCATGGGTATAGGCAGGGAATACTTGGGGTTGCTGTCCAGATTTTTGGTGCCTGGAGAAACCTCTACACTTCTGTAGGCGTGTCCTTATCAAATGATGTGCTGTTCTTGCACTGCTCTTGTATGTATCACTGGCATTTGCTTCTGTTCTCATAATTTGTACTGAGAAAGAGTTTTAAGTACTGATTGATCAACAGATTAGCAATTTTTATTTCTACATTTTCTTTATGTGTAAGTAAAATGATTAAAAGCCACTACCTCAGCTCATGTTTTCAGATAAAATAATGGATTCATATCTGTATTTCTAAAGATAGACTTGTAATATAAAAGCAAAATTTTTATAAAACCTTATTTAGTGATACTTCAAAATTTAAATATTTAAAAATTTTGACTTTAAATATTTAAATGAAGATGCTTTATTTAGATACCTGTCTTATAAGAGAAAACAGTTAATCAGTTACATGAAAATAGTCATTAAATTATGGTCCCAAATTAATTTTTCTGATGTTAAATAGGCCCTGTTGTTGGAGAATTTCCATGCCAAAATGATGTGAACCTGGCACCAGCACCACCACTACCACAGGTAAAAAGAACACACAAAAAAAATCCTAGCCTGAATTCTTAATCTAGAGGTTTTGTATCATTAAGTACAAGTTTATAGGGAGAAACAGGCCTCTGGAAATTGGTGCTGTCATGGGGCTGATGTTTTAGCTCTTTTCTACCTGCATTTTTGTTCTCACTAACAACAGGGATTTTGCTGATTTTTCTTTTTATTAATTTGTCCTTTTTCCTTGATTCTTTTTAGTCCTCTGAAACAAAAGCTAGTAGCAGTAGTAAACTGCACTGGGTATCTGCACTGTGGATAAAATACAGATGATTGTCTGAAAATACTGATTGTATAGGACCAGATAAATCAGGTGTCAAGATAGAGATGCATATGCATCAACAAATTTATCCTCTCTGTTTAAAAAAACCCAAACAACCTACCAACCCCAGAGCAACAGCAAAACCAACTACTTGGTCATTTTCTTAACGCCTAAAATATTAAAGCACATTCCTGTCAATGTGTTTAATTGTGGAGGAAACAACTTGGCAAATTCTATTCATACAAGTATTACAGATTTCTCTGTGTTGGATGGGACAGCACTGGGCCCTTATTGGACCTTCAGTTACTTTTCTTGAAGGATGGCAGTGTTTGTCCCAACAGGTAATTAACTTTTCACAGTGTGGTAGGTCTGTGTTCTTCATCAGAAGAACATGATTTCACCTGTCAGGTGAAATAATTGCCATGAGCAGAAATTTCTGTATGAATAGGATGAGGATATATTAGCCATTATGACTGAAATATTAGAAGCTTACTTTGTTACTGCCTCTAAAAATAATAGTGCATAGAATAGCTATTGTGGTTATGATCTTTGTCTGGTGTTTAAAGGACGGGGGGTGTACTCTGAAGTAGAATGAAAATGAAAATATCAGCTCTGCATTTATTAGAGATTCTGATGAAGATAGCAATGCAGTTACTGCATTATAGCTGTTTGAATGATATAAATATCAAACTGGTTGTTCAATAAGAAATAACATTGTATTTTGGAGATAATAATGTAATAATGAAGTATGAATCACTAATATTGTAGAAAAGAGCAAGGGAGTTACATTTATATGTAGCTGTAGCAACAGTTGAAGTGAAAAGCCACAAAGGAATTTGCCACTTTTCTGATTGAAGATACTGAGCAGACTTTTTCTTGCATGCGCTTCTTTGCAGCCAAG
>NW_005054300.1:7690125-7708100 GCF_000277835.1 Geospiza fortis | reverse complement strand
CATATCAATTTCATGGCTGCAAAACTGTGAAGAACCCCAATGGATGAAGAAATGCAAATGATCAGTACTGACGTGGTTTCAGGGGACTTTGTGATGAACAAAATTATTAAAGATCATTGGGATAAATGGTTCTGTTCATTATGAAAGTCCCAAATTCCTCCTTGGTTCATTTGACATTAGTTGTGTGTTAGGGATAGAGGGTATATAAAAATCAGTTGTGGTCATGTGTCATTTATATTACAGACAACCTGTTAAAAACCAAAATCAACTAAAACAACAATAATAATAAAAAACTTGTAGATGCAGTATATTTTTAAAATAACATATCCCTTCAGAATTTCATTTTGATGAAATAACCCTCCAGAGCAAACGAAGTTGCTTGAAATGTGCTTGTTACTCCTGAAAAACACCGTTCAGTATCCCAATAATTATCTTATTGGGATTTGGAGGGGGTGAGATAAGTAAGTCCTTTTTGGGATGGGGTCAACAATTTTTCTTAAAAATAGATACTTTCACATTTTTTTGAAGTGACGTGTTGAATGATACTTTTTTAATTGATCCTTAATGCAACCAACATATTTTCTATTTAAGTTTTATGAAGACCAGTGGGGCTGAAAAAAGGAAATTTGACAACACAGTAATAGGTGAGAGAATTGTCTTAATGAGAATAATTGAAGATAAGGGCATGATTTTAATCTTTCTATACAAATTTGGGGACATTTTATATTAAAACTAGTAAAATGCTGGAAACACTTTATTAGTGCATCTTACTTCTGTTACCAAAAGTGTTGTCCCAGTCTCTTGATACTGTCAACATCCTGTTCAGTTTTATAGCATTACTGTGAACTGTCCATTTGGTATATCAAATACTTTCTTTGGTGTCATTTTTTGTTTTCAGTTGCATATGTGCTGATGGAGAACTCAGTCTGTTTTGCCTCGCGTGTTATGTTGGGTCTCAGTCCAGCAAAGCACTCATTAGTGCAAATAACTTTAAACATACACAAGTTCTTTACTCAAGAACAGGTGCATGTCAAATAGGGGCTCTCTAATGAGTCAGATACATCATTATTTTGGTACTTGTGTGGGTCCTTCTTGTCCTTCATGGTGTTTGGGACAGTGCAGTGCTGGGGTAGCAGTGCTACAGCACTGCTTGTGCTTCAGGTTACATCACAAAGGGTTTGCTCCTGCTTCTGGGAAGAAGGCAGAACTCAGAAGGATCAAGAACTATGCTGAAATAATGTTTATATATATAGATAGATATGTATATTCCATAATGTAGTAAAATGATAAAACAATATAAGGTGTCTCACCAACTTTACTGACTTCTGCGGAGTGGTCTGGTGCTTGGGACAGCACCCAAATAGGAAAAGGCAAGGAGCATGAAGTTCTCCTACCTCTGTAATACATAAAAGAGATGGCACTTACTCGGACAGGAGAGAGTATGTAAAGCTCTGAAGATACAAAATCTGCTTATCAGAGGTGTTAGTGAGAATTTGCTTCTTACTAAATGAGCCTGCAGGTAATGCCCTGATGTGACAGGCATGTGTGTCAAACATCAGAATCCTGGTGTAGTCAATAGGGCTGTTCTGTGATTGAATCAATGTTGGTTCTTACATTGGCTCTGAGGCCAAATTAAATGAATGCTTGACAGGGAAAGGGCCTTAAGTTGGGTTTGAGAGTCTCTTCTAACTGAGTAAATATGGTGCATTTAAAAGTTGTTTCAAAGGTTAATGGTACATGTTTCCGTATCTTTTTAATAAATTTAGTGAGAGTTTGTGATGTAACCTGTTGCCAAGGAAGGCCAATAGCATCTTTTTTAGCCTGATGAAGAGAAAAAAAAATAAATGCAGTCTAAACAAAACCAGTAAAGATGTCTCTGCTCACATTTTTCATGGATCCTTCTCATGAGGCTTTTTGCCCTCTTGTATTTCACTTTTGTTTATAGTTTTCCTTTAGTAAAAGTATTTGTATTATATATATTAAAAGTTTGACAACATAGTATAAAAATATATATTTTGGGATTTAGTATTTAAACATACCACTCTTATGGTGAATATAATGAAATGGCTCCTATTGTGTGTAAAAATAAATATATATATATTCATGGAAGTATTATCAACTCTTAACAGATTATAAATAAATTGGAATAGTAGTGTATCTAACACAAGCTCACAAATCATGTTTTCCAGAGGAAAAAATGTATACCCTCAAAGTTCTGTGACTGGATGTGGAAACCCATGTAGTTTTCCAACAACTCTTAATTGCTTTTAAGTGTTCTCCAGCATTTTACAGTTTCTGAGTTTGATATAGCAGTAAATTTTGATAAACTCAGGCATACTAATGGGTTCATTCTAATGGATCCAAAGCTGCAGTGTCTACAAGCAATAAAGAACTACCTAGAATACACTGTAATTCAATTGTAGTGCTTGTTAATTAGTTTATGTAAGAAAACATAAATTATTATTACATAACTGTAATTTTTGCAAGTGCTATTTTAAGCAGTTGATGTGGAATTGGGTGCATGTGACACAGCCAGTATGACAGAGTGCTAGAGTTATTCTGTTTACAATAAACAATCTGAATTTAATGTTTGGAGTTCTTAATTTGTTTCATTTTAATTTTTGCATACTGGTAATGTTACATCTGTCAGTCTGTGCATGTTTTTTATTAGACATTAAATGGGATTTTCTGCTCTCCAGCTGGACTAGTTTAGGCCAAATAGCATTGCTGCAGAAGTGCTCCCAGGCACTTCTTGGGGAGTTTCAGAGAACTTCCCCACACGGCATCCCACACCTCTTAGGTAGATCCACCTCTGTTGCCCTCTAAGTGTATGAGAAACTTAGTAATATAAAGGTAGAAATATTTGCACAAGACAGAATTTTAATTATCTGAAACTGTACATTTAGGGCAAGGCTGCAGCCAGACTGAATCTTACCTAGTGCAGCTTTACGGTGTTGCTTTGGAGAAATTACTTTGCCTGGTCATTTTCTTTGTTCTATGCACGCCAAAAGACTACATTTCAGAAGGTGAGGAGTGTGTGATTGTTAAAGTAGTAAATAATGTCAGTTCTAGCAGCATAAAGATACAAGTCTGAGGGGACTCCTTGAAGTAATACATGACAGTGAGTAACATTAAGAGAGACAGGTTTTGTCCTTGGCACTGGGAAGAGTGGCTGCTACTCTCAGGGGAGAAAGAAATTCCAACAGCTCACCTGGAAAATTACTTGTCCCCAACACCAGGGCTTTGTCCACTCCCAGTTGTTAGGGGTTGGTGCAAATCTTGACTTACTGACTTTACTGTCTTGTAAATCTACTTTAACTAATACTATTAGCCATAAAAGAATGCTTGAGCTTGTTCAGATTATTTAAGTGCTTGAATGTGAGCAGCCCTTATTGATAATGTGTTCCACAGTATAATCATAGTGTCTGGAAAAGTGTTACACACCTTTTTAACTTCATTTATTATTATCTAGCTCTTGTTTTAAAACAGGATCAGCAGAATTTTACCTTTTCTTGCCTACTTAACTGGTTAGTGTGCTTTTACTGTAGGTCTGCTGTAAAGTGAAAAACCATTATCTTTTATGTTTTTGTACATTTTTCCCATGTTCTTTCAGTAGGTGACCATTGAGCTGACATGGTCATCTACAGTGACACTGGGGCCTTTGCTAGAGCTCATACCTAACGTAATATTCAAATCCAGCTCTGAAATATTTGGTTTGCAAGTCAGTTTTAAATATTGTTGCTAATACAAGGCACCTCTGGGTATTTTAAAGCCAGAAGAGATCAGAAAGTCGGGCCCCTTTTGTACCTTGGAATTTTAAAAGAAGCCAGGCCTATACAGATTCTGCTGAAAGGCTTTTATTTGAAACGTTTCTATTTACCATTCAAAGAATATAAGTTACAGTATATGTTGTGGGTGGAACATAATGGTAATAGTGGGTGAAATTTGAATTGCAGTTCAAAGGAGCAAAGTGTACAAGGCCTAAGGCCCAGGAGATTGTCACAATTAAATCAACTTACTTGAACTAGCATCTAAACAGAATTTAAGAAAAATATTTATGGCTTTCTAAATTAACATTTCTTAGCCCAAGTGCAGCATTAAAGGATGTGGACATTGCACTGCTTAGCATTTGCCACTGTTAATTTTTAAGACTGTCTTTAGTGGTGCAGTGCAAAATTCCCAGTTAAATTCCTTGACTGTGGAATGGGTGGGGGAAGATACAATGGATGGGATTTCTCCAAGTGCAAGGAAATGACCAGGCTTAGCCTTTGGGAAGCTCCAGAGAGAGGCATCCAAGTTTAAATCCTACATCTTTCTGAGGATTTGCCACCACTTTACTGGGTGTCAGATGTGCTTCCTTCTGCATCAGATTTCTGTTACAGATTTTCACTGTCTGCTCAGCTTTCTTTTCAAAAAGGGAAGCAAGGAGTTGTGGTACTTCTCCAGTGACTACCAAAGGCTTGTAAAATTTCACTGGAGCAGCAGCTGGAACTCAGGACCCTTTCCAGCCCTCCCCCCACCCATACACAGAACTGGGTGTCGTGTGGTACATTTGGGCTCAAACACACATCTGCTCTGGTGGGGAACACTTACAGAATCAGCTCAGGTTCCACAGAGGGCAGTGAGGAGGTCCTCAGCCTGTTAGTAACCTGGAAAGTGGGAAGAACAGGCTAGTGAAGAATCTAATAGAAAATGGAAATGAGGTTGATGCTGTGGTAACTTCAGCTAACCACTGTGTTGTGTATAGAAGAGCATATGTTTAATATGAAGTCTGTTGTAAAGGATGGACTCCTGTGATGGCAGAGAAGGAAGACGAGCTATTTGTGAGTTCCAGGCAGATGTAGGAGACCAATACTAGTGCATTTTACATGGTTAAGGCTGAGTCATTTCAGAGCATGTGCAGAAATGGTATTGTGGGGTATTGAATGTAGAAAATCTGGGTGTGCAGATGTCAGTGAAAAGGCAGCCCTTTGAAGATGTAAATTTTAGGTGTGATGCCTTTTAGTGTACAGAGATCTTAGAAATTTCCTGAGTAGTACTAAAAGTGGTGCACTTGACAAGGCAATGTTGGAACTAGTGTAAAACACCAGAAATATGTAAACATTTCACAGTAATAGTGCTTAAAAATGGTTCACTTAGTCTTTTTTAAACTTTCCAGCTGGCTTTGGAATGAATTAAGTTTAGCAGGACAAATTTTAACCCAAACAGTTATTTGTACATGTATGTGAAAGCCAGGGAAGTTCACAGGCTTAGTGCCCATCAGTGCTCTGGAGTCAGTCACCTGTCAAAAAGTTCAGCACCTCCTCACTTTATCCCATTGGCATTACAGCCTGCTAAGAGTTCTGCAGGGCCTGAGGCATAGAAGTGTTTTTAACAACCAATTTCTTAAAACCCATTAGTCCAAGTGAAGTTATTTGTTTTGACTGGGAGATACCTATATCGTTCACTGGCACATACCTGTTAAGACGGAAGTTTCGAGAGTCTGAAAAATCTATGCAAATAATTCTGTTCACAGATTATTTCCAGATAAGATTGTAGGAAGAGAAAGTAATAGTGACAATTCTGCAGCATTAAATGTATTTTTGGAAGACAGGAATCTGTATATATAACTTGATCTGTCATCTCCACAAGCTGATTGCTTAGTTCTGCCACTCTGTGTGTCACCTTCAAAGGCAGAGATGGCTGCTGCTCACCTCACCTTGCGTGACATCTCCCTGCCCAGGTGAGGTGAGCAGACACTGCCATTTACACACCAGCCCAAAGTGTCACTGGTGTCCCTTTAGCACTGGCACACACTGTGTGCAGGCATCATGCATGTGCCCTAGGATATATTTTCCGTGATTAGAGTTTGTCTTCTAACCCTGGGAAGCTTTACCCATGAAGTTAAACAAAGATGGCACCTACAGTATGTCCAAGCCTGGAGAGCCACCCTGGGCTGCTGCTGGAGCTCAGCAAAGTGGGAGATTGAAGCAAGTAAAATGATTGCAGAAATAATTTGAAAGCAGGTGCTACTCAACTGCAGCAGGAGACATCTGCTGATGTATGCACAACATGATTCTATTGCTGTGAATAAGCTAAGAAAAATGTACCTTATGTAGCCTTTCCCTGGAAGTAGGAAGAGTAGAATATTTAAGAGTGGAATGGCTTGTAGGCTCTGTGTAACTTGAAGAATGCATATATAAAGAATGCTTGTAGTTTGGATTGTCCACTTGCATTTAAATGTCAGTAATTGTTAGTTTAAAGATGCTATGAATGTGAAAATGCAAAAGATTGTATTGAGCTCAATGTATACAAAGTGTAAGTGTGAGCTGGGCTGCTGGCCCACACTGTGAGCCACTTCATAAAAATGATGTTGAAATGGAAGATAATGCATATGAGTTGCATGCCATTTTGCACTTCTTGTCTGATAACCATGTCTGTCTGTCATGTCATTGTGTAAAAATTATAAATTCCTGGGAAAAGGGGTCGTGTTACTGTGTGAACTACCAATGCACAACTGTGGTGCTGTACAGCTAATAATATGTGTTAGGCTTTTTTTAAATGTTGAGTAATTTAGAGTGAAGACAAGACCTTAATTTCAGGACAGTGTCTAAACAGTCCTAATTTTCTTTGAAAGCAACAGAATAAAATTATCAGAATTTCTCATTGACTTTATTAGCTCTACATTTTCTACCCAACAGACACACACAAAAAAAAAAGGCAGTTGAGATAATTGATAACTAAATCCTTAAGCTGGCCTGACAGCTGGAGTAAATGTGTTGCCTTGTAGTGTACTGATAGCCCTAGATTACAGAATATGTATATCTTAACAATGGTTTTGGCATAAACTCTTGGCTGGTCATTTAAAATAATCTTAAATACTTTTTGAATAGCTAATAGTCCTGGAAGCCTTGCGACATTGATGTCTTTGTTTTGATCTGAAATCCACTTACAGGATAGAAATATTACACAAGTATCTATATAGATAGATACATTCTTTCTTGGATAGAAATAATCGGAGTCTCACAGTTTCACAGATTGGTGGACTGAGCTTTAATTTGGCAATGGTGTCACAGAGATCTGTGATAGAGATGTTACAAAGATGCCAGAGGAGCTGCCTTGCTAATCCCCTGGAGCCACCATACACCATGCAAGCAAAACAATAATGTCTGTCTTTTGTGCATACTTTTGTGAAGTATGCATTTGTAGTGTAATGAATCTGGCACTTTTTCTTAAGCTGAAGTAAGTAATATGCCTCCTCAAAACTATGTGGAAAGATTTAATAGATCTGGTTGACCAGCAGCTCAGAGGAAGCAGTTGTTCAGAAAATTGATTGCAACTCAAAATCAAAGCCAATTGTCAATTTATGTGTATAATAAATAAGACTATAAGGGATAGCACAGTTAATAAATTATTCTACTTAGGCTGGTGGTAATTTCTGGTGCACTGAACATGCTGAGGTGGCCCCAGAAGCCATACTAGAAATGTCCTGGCAGCACTGCATAGTCCTGGTGCTCTGGCATTGCAGGAGAGAGTGCCCAGTTTGGGGAGCTGTAATGAGAGTGGGGAGCACTGCAGCACCCACAGAGCCCCAGCAGCTCAGCACTGTTTGTGATGTTTCTTCCTGGTCCTGAAAGTGAGAATGGCCAAAGCTCTCAGGAGAGGAGAGTGATCCTGCCTTTACTGGCCCCTGGCAATCTTGGATGCTTTGGGCAAGTGTAAAGTTCTGTTCTTGAGCAGCAACTCCATCAAGTCACATTTCCTTACTCAACAGGTCTTTCCTTTGGCTCAATTTAATGTCACATGTTACTACCTTTTTCTTGTCAAAAAGGAAGTTTAATATATCTCCTCTTTTGCAGTATTTATAGTGCATTAATTAAAGCTATTTCCAACCAGTTACCTGTGCCTGCAGGTAATGGATGTGCATAAGTATTTGAAATTGCTAGTCACATCTAGTTCTTCATCTTTGAAATGAACAACAGAACTGGGTGTTTTATTTATGGTGATGCAAGAGAGTGAAAGACCTGAAGTATGAATTTTGGGGTCACTTGTTGAGTCTTTTGAGCTGGCACTTCCCAAAATATTTTTGAAAGTCAAGTAGAAGTGACTTACTGGACAGTAAATTTTGAACTCTTTAGTGCCATTTTAATAGTAATAAATAAAGGAGCAGGACTGTAGGCTTAAATTTTCAGAGGAATGTGCAAGTGCATGATGTAGTTGTACATACTCAATAATTAGTTCCTGCTGTTTGACCAGGCTAGAGTAAGGGAAGACTAGGAAAGGAAGAATTAATTTTTTTGGGCTGGGTTTTTTCTTTTGTTAGATTTTCTTATCTGTTTCAAAGGTCAGAATATGCTATGCAAGAAAATAAGTAAAATCTAATATCTTAATTTTTGGAAAGTGCAAAGTTTTTAAACACGTATATTTTAATTTTTTAATGAGAAGCTTAATTTTTGTTGCTTGGAAAACAGCATATCAGAGTAAAAACGTCAGCCTAAATGATATACCATGAAACAAGAAGCTTTTGTGGTACCTTTCTTTCACACTGTAATTAAAATTCTTCTTGGTGCTATACGATACAAGGTTTGCTGTTCTTCCCTGTAACAATGTGAAGAATTGTGCATCTCACTGTTATGCATGAAAATTATTTCCCTCGTTCCGCAGACAAAAATCGTGTTTGTACGATTCTACAGATAAAAACCCAAACGGAACTTGAATGCCTAATCAGAGAAAATAAATAACTTTTAAATCGCAGAACTAGTCCCGGTGTGTATTTTCTAAGGAGCAGGACGGCGTCACGTCCTTATCTCCACTCGCGCTGCCCGTACCCCTCACTCCCGTCTTCCCGAGGTTTTCCAGGCCAGGCCCGGGGGCTGCCCCGGCTCTGCCTTCCCCTCACGCTGAGGGCCCGGCGGGAGCAGTCCCGGGGCGCTGCGGGCGGGCAGCGGCGGGGCCGCGGCCTCCATTCGTCACCGCCCCTGGCCCTGAGGGGTGCCCGTGAGTTACCGGGGCCGTGTGAGGCGGCACCGAGCGCGGCCGCCGCTCTGCCCTGCTCCCTTCTCTGAGGGCAGAACTGAACCTGCCCAGGAGGCTGTGCTGGGGCACTGCTTGGCACTGCGACAGCTGCCACTGCAGGGACACGCATGGAGACAACAGCGGTTTTGCCTACGGAGCAGGTTTGAGGGAGAGTGTCGCACAGGCGGCTGAGGGGAACAGAGAACGGCTCTGGTGTGTCCCGGCGTTTGGCATAATGGAGCCTTGATGGTAGCGTGCTTGTAGCACAGACCGGAAGGTGCAATTGCCAGGTGCTCAAGCGAGGGAAAAGGGTCAGTGCGGCACAGCTTTCGTCCCGTGGCACCTGGTGACACCAGGCGCGTTATCTGGCGGGGCACACACGGGCCCGTCACGTGCAGGACGCGTGTGCCCGGGCGATAAGGGCCCAGCGCTGCCGCTGCCCGCGCCGCAGAGCAGCGAGAGGCTGAGGGACGGACTCGCTCCTGCCTCGCACGGTGACAGACCCACTGTCTTCTCTTCCCCACCATCCCCTCCCTGTCTCCCATCCACGTCCTTCTCCTCCGGCCAGACTCAGTCCTTATCTCCTCAGCCATTTGTCACCTGCCTCCTTCAGCCCATGTGTGATCATCCCCCCACAGCGTGCTGCAGCTCCCGGCTCCCTGTCACAGATTAATGCCCGCCAGCTCTCATGCGCTTTGCTCAGTGACGGCTCGGTCCCCACCCTCTTTGTCCTTCCTTCATTACATGTGTTGCTAAAGCCACGTTTTATATTTTGCCTTGGAGTAGGACAGGATAAGCAGGGAAGACACCAAGAGCTGTGGAGGACAGCCTTTTTGCTTTCAGGTCCAGCCATACAGCACTGCAGGTGGTGATAAGGTGCTAAGATCCATCTCTTCTCTTAATGTGGCCCTTAAAAAACCCCAAACCCTTGGGAAATTGCAATTCATTTTCATCCAATCCCACCTAAGCAGCTTCAACATTCGAATTTTCAGGGTGTTTGGAAGATTTCTCATACAATTCATTGAGCACACCAATCAATCTGAATTCTTCCCTAGCATCTAATTTTCAATTCCCTGCTTAAAACTGTAGGACTGTCGGGGATCTACTAGCACTTCCCATAAAGTGTCCAAACTATGCCAGAAGAACTCTTCCATAGTTGCTCACTGAGGCCACAGATCATGGTGTTTGAAGCTCAGTATGAATCTTAGCAATTGGAAACATGATCTTATTAAAGGAATTACCAGGCAACCAGGTAATTCCTTTAATAAGATCATGCTTCCACATTCCTGTGTCAGGTGGAAGTAGAGGAGGAGGACAAGGAAAGAACTCTGGCAGAACTCTGTAACTTAAGGCTGACATACTCTTGAATGGAATCAAGGGTATGATAGCAGATGTGCAGATTGCAGATCCTGCACATCTGCCTTCCCAAAGTCTGTATAACAGCCTCCTGTTGGCTCCAGACTGCCCAAGGGGGAGCAGTGAGGATGCATAGGCGTGTGCAGGCACGCGAGCACTGAGGGAAGAGCAGCAGCACGAGCCTTAGGACAGTGCAAGAACAGAAACTGGCAGCAGTATCTCATTAACTGCACAATTTGCACAGTGAGCAAAGAACAGAATTACAGAGCCACAGGCCCCTTCCTCTGTGCTTTGCCATGCAGCAGCACCTTCCTTTTCCCCTGGGTCAGACTTTTCTGCTGGGTGTGAGCATCCCTGGGCTGCACCTGCTGTGGTGACTTGCTAATACATCTGCTTGGAAGAGATGCCTTGTTTGCACATTGAAAGGATAAACTGCTTATCCTGTTTTCTGTAATTCTGTCACAGAGAGAAAAAGCTCATCTGACTGGTTTAACTTAAGGGTAAATACAAGGCAATGTGGTTGAAGGAGATAGAAAATGGAGGAGGGACTCTGAATCAGCTGACTTGTATTTAAAGGCTTTATTCTGCTTGCTCTCCCTTTCTAAAAATATTTTTTCTGGTTTGGAGAAATAATATATAAATGATACCCTGGCAAGAAGTGCATAAAATCTGACAGATGAATAAGTTGCACTCTCCAGAGCTGTAAGCTTGAAAAGAACATTGCAGAGATAATGAATGTTCCTGGCTTGAGAGAAATCCTGTCCATTAGAAATATACTTCTCTGAAGATTGATCTAAACTTTTGAGCTTTCAGCTCTTTGAGATTTGAAAAAAAAAAAAACATTTATTTAATTTCCCATTCACCAAAATTGAATAACACTGCAGTTGGTGATTTAAAATGTTGTTAAATTAATTATGACATTTTGTTAAATTCCCTTTTGTCTTTCCTTCGTCCGTTTTTTATTTCAAAGGCCTCAGTAATAGGCAAAGTGTATCACCCCAGTAGAGATGAGAGATGAGTCAGAGATTTGTCAGCTTGAATGGCCTTAGACCTGCACTTATCCCTGCTGACTACCCAGATGCAAGTCTGAAGTGATGTTACTTGCATCTTAAAGAGCAAGACTGAGAAAACTCAAGCTCCCTTGCTCAGCTTTGTTCTGACCTTCTCTGCTACAGCCTGTCATGGCAAACAGGTCAGATTCACACTCACAGAGCTGTAATAAATAAGCTAAATCTGGCAGCAAAGGAAATAGTGAGAAGGGGTGAGTCTGAAGGGTGGTTTCATGAGTGACTGCATCAGTCTCATGGCTGTATGGGGAGGATCAGGTGTGCATCTGCACCCTCCTTTCCAGCCACCCACCTCACATTACTGGGCCTCAGGCAGGAGCTGGGAATGGGCAACTCAAACAACTCCTGCTAGGAAGGACAGTACAAATCATCAGTACCCTGGCTCAGCTTAAACCATGCCCCTGCCCATGCAGATTTATGGGAAGTCTAATATGATGTTACACACAGTATGAAAAGAGTAGATGAATCTGTTGTTCCAGCATCTTTCTTCATTCACTTTTAAATTCAACTCTGTAAATCTGAAGTCTCCTTAAATTTTCCAGTAGCAGTTACATAAGTAACAGCATTAGCCATGAATGTACAGCCCTACTTGCAATCCTGGACACGATTATGGCACAGATTTCTATGACTTTGCAATATGAGAGTGAAATCTGTACACAAACAGCTGCTTTTGAAGCTGGACTAGGCAGCTGCCTGAGTCAGGCCTTTGACAGACAGACTGTGCTGCCAGCCTCTGCCCCTCCCACCCAGCACGTGAGCTCCAGTGCAGTAATTTGGTCAAAGCTGCATCAAATATTAATGCTTCAGACCACAGGCACTGTTCAGACCACCGTGACCCTTTCATATGATCTGCCTCATATCCACCATGCAAACCAAACATGCTACCCGTACTGAAACAAGAAAAGCCTGCAGCCATGACTTAGAGAATACACGGTAGGGAAGGAAATTACTGCTGTGCTGACAAGAGGCCTCAAAGCCTCTTAGGATGTGGTACATAGATTTGCAACATTTCAAATTTCAGCTGAAGACAAATTTCTCTGCTTTTCTGTATCATATAGCTAATTTTTGTGTCATCCCTGCAATTCTGTTGTTCTGTGGCATGATTTACAGCAAGCTATTTATAGGACTAAAATAACTGCCAGCTTGCAGAAAGGACACATTTTCTCCTGTATGTGATGGGATTAGAAGACTGTTAGAAGATTCCTCTCCCAAAATGGACAGCAGGATATGGATGCCTGTACAGGAAAGGTGGAAAGATTTGTTTCTTACTCTGGTTTTTTGTTGTCTCCTATTCTTGAACAGGTGAATTTTATTTTCAGGATTTTGTATTTGGTTTCTGATTTAGGTTTGCCATGTTGTATACTCATATCATCAATGCACCTAATATTACAGCTGATGACTATTTTTAATTATGAGAATGATTGCTGCCATATAAATTTCCCTGAGATGCCATTCTTCATTTAAAAAGGCAGGCACATGTTTTGCTACTCCACTCATCTGCCTGTTGGTGCACTGGAGCAAAATTTATTTCTGAGAAATGGGCTTTGCATATTTTTATATATCCTTTTAACACTTCATTAATTTGAAGCATCTTTTGGTGAGAGAGCGTATCAAGAGGCTAAACAGTAATTACCTCCCACAAATCACCTATCCTATCCTTGGTAGAATAAGCCACCAGTGTTTGGTGGCAACCCCTTCATGATGAAACAGAATGCTGGATTTATGAGGTACAATCCAAAGATAGCTGTTATTGAGACAAGACTTCACACACCTGAAATGCAAGTTTAAACCAAAATGAGTTCATATTTTGGGCTTATAGAGAAAGGTGAAGGCTAGAACAAACATCTACTGAAGAAAATAGTGCATGCTCATCACCTTGAGGCTTGCAAGCAGATTCAAAAAATCTCAGCTCAACAGCAGGTACCCACATAAGGGAAAAAAGAGCCCTTCCCTTAGGAGTTAGTCCTCAGACTAACAACATCCTGCTGCTTTTGAGAGAGGAGTTATCCCTGGAACACTGCATTTGCATTGTGTCTGCTAACGTCAAGGCTTAGCACAGGACAAAAACATCATGAATTTAGCAGAAGTACTAATTCAGATAAGTACAGGCTCAGCTGTTGCTAAATTGGCAATTATAACTAGATAGTCTCTGCTCCCCTGCTATCATCATTGTCGGCGCTGAAGTGTTGTCTCAGTTCAGCGAGTATTCTATTTTCTAAGCTCTCATTTGTCTTCTGTTTGACAGCTTACAGTGATTTTGTTTAGCTGTACTGATGAACTGCTGTCAATGGAAAAACTCCAGCCACCAGAGGCATATGAGGATTAGCCAAAATGTACAATTCCTACACAGTTGGAAAATGGGGAGATTAACTATAAAAGGACTGAACCAGAATATGAGATCAGATCATCTTCTCAGATACTGCATGTGTTCAGGATTGCAAATGCATATCCAACTATCTTTATCTCTGACCTTTTAAAATAACTTTCCAGCACTACTGCAGCTACTGGCAGGAGCAGCAGAAGCCAGAAAAAGAAAACAGTGCCGGCAAGTCCAGCATTTTACCTGCTGGGGACCTAGATCTTTCAGCTGGTGCAGAATTCTGAATTCCAGCATCTGCTCTAGGCTTACATTGCTGTGATAAGGAGGGACAATCTTGTTCTAGACATTAGATGAAATCGGAATCTCTTTTTTCCAAGCAGTTGCTACAGTTCCAGAATTCTGCCACAATGCTCTCATTTCCATCTTTTGTTACTCTGCACACTCTGAGGCCAACCTGGCTTCTGTAAAGTTGTACAGTTGTCTGTCTGCATTGGTGTCAGAGCCTTATAATGCACCACTAGAGGATTTTTAAAACATAATACCTTCTGGGAAGAAAGAGGCCATGAAGCTTGTTCCATAGGTCAGATCAAAGCACATACCAGCCAGCTCAGCTGTTTGCATTTCAGTTCTGCTCTCCTGGTACAGCCATGGCACCCTGTGCCCTTGGTGCCTCTGACTGCTGGGCAGTCTGGCTGCAGGACAGGGGCACTGCTGGGCACTGCAGCTGCTTCCTGGGGAGGCAACTGAGTCCAAAGGCTGGAGCATCAGGGTCTCACCTGAAACATTCCCAACAGCATCCAGCAATCATGTGGAAAGTAGCAATGGGCAAGGTGCAGTAGAATTTGAAGCATCAGGTGGCATATCCATCCATGACTCATACAGTCACAATTACTGTTTGTGCATCTGCTTGTCCAGGACACATCATTCATTAGCTGTGTAACTGCACCTTAAACCAGCTGAAATTTAATCTGCAACAACATCCAGCTGTGATAGATTTGTCAGAGGTGCTGGAGGAATCCCAGTCCTCTGTCATTGAGAGCTTATGTTGACAGGTGGTTGCTTTTTTTCTATAGATGGAAGAGGGCATTTGTAGGACTTCTGGGACTGAAAAACCAGATTGTGGAGCTAAAAGTGGCCCTGCAGTCAGTCACTGCCTGTAGTCATCACCTCGTACACTTGAGTCACCTGCAGATTTTGTCCCAAGTGGTTCTTCCCAAGCTCCTGCTGTGCAGCAGTGCTGCTTCCTCCAGCCAGTGGGACCCAAAAAGGTGAAGAGAGCAGAATTGCAAGGGCAGCATGGCCAAGGTACCTGGCTTCCACTCTGGGTCTCACTTTTGGTTTGGCATTAGTTTTGAACAAAAAGGCAAGGTTTGTGTGTGTGTGTGAGCATGGGTGTCGTGGTTTATCTAATACTGATTAAATGTTAAATTTTTAAAATGCAAATAGATTTTAAAAGACAAAATTGCACTACTCAAGACAGCACCAAATTCACCTGTTAACAAGTATTAGAATTTAATTTCATTGTACAGTCTCTCCTTCTGCTTCCTTACCGACTGGACAGGGAATGTCAAGTGTTGTTACTGTATTTTGATGGCAATACTGTTGTGTTCCTCCATAAGTCAATTAGTAAAAAAAGATAATCAACTTTTAAAAAAGGGTTGTTACAGAAAAAAGTATATTTTGAAGCCATCTAATTACATCTCAAAAATGCAATCATAAGAAAAGAATTTGCTTTTAGAATACAAGGTATGTTACAATGCAAAAATACACTTCTGGAGTCTGCCTACCATGAGCCATGTAATTGTGGTGTATATTTGACTTACCCTTGTTACGTTTCAGCATATTTATTTGCTTTTTGACTGGAGCAGAACTGCCACATGCTGATCAATTCAGCTTGCTTATGCCTTTTGTGCCTCTCCTGGGGTGTGCAATATGAAAAGCCTTGTTGTTTTAAAAACAGAATAGCACCAAACCAAAACTAAAAATCACCCTCCAAGCTGCACATCATGGCTGATGCAGAAATACTCCATTTCTCCTGGTCCTGTTCATAGGTCTGCCAATGTGTTTTAACACTGGCTCAGTGGATGCCATTCACAAGGTGCGAGGAAAGGATTACATGACTTCCCAGATGATGATTATGCAGCTGCCAAAAGGGATGAATTCATCCTAAGCACTACTTTTTAAAATGCTTTGTTAATTTGCTCATGAGGAATATCCAGATGCAGCTGATTACCCTGTAATGAGGTTCCTAAATCTGACAGTCTAACAGGCTTTTGAAGGTGTCCAGCTTATTACACAGAATGATTTTTTATTACTTTTTCTAAGCACTTCATATGTGGATGCCATAAATGGGTGTACTTCTCAATAATGAGACAGTCTAAGGGAGGTTTATGGGAGTTAATTAATGTGGTAACAAGGAAAAAGAAGATAACCATGAAAGACACCTTCTGCTTGTCAGCTGGAGGTTTGCAAATAGTTCCTTATGTAACATCTGAATGCCAGATGCAATAAAAAAGGACTGGGCCATCATTTTGAAATAAGAAGCCGGTAACATGAGTTACTATATGCACCTCACAGAGTTTTGGGAGGCTTTGGCACTCTTGTTTCCTTTTCTAAGAATATTTTGTAGTTCCATTAGCTGCAAGGCAGAGGTTTATCCCTATCTTGGTACTTGGTTGAAAAGACCAAGGCACAGAGAGCTCAGTGCAAGAAGCCACATGATGCTGCCTCTTGCAGAGCATGGACTCAAGACTCGTGCCCCGTGCTGCTCAGATTTTTGAAGACACAAAATTATTTCCCTCACATGTGGGGCAACTTCCATCATCTGTTGCTGGAATCAGCACTGTTTCCCCAGATGCTACTAGTAAAGCTGGTTTAGTTTTTCTTGGTCCTAATCTGTAGATTAGGGCAAAATATTTCTGTGGGCTGCTAATAATTCTACTCTTCAGTGTTACATAAAGGGATTTCAACACACAGTGTGTGTCATTTAGCTCAGTGAGAACTGAAATGCTGGAGGAATGTTATAGACTATCTATGGTCACTTACTCTGACTCTACCCAGAGAGCTTCTGGCCTCAAGGCTCAGGAAATACACATAGGTTTTCTGTCATTTGGCATACAGTACCCCTATGTAAATGTTGTACCTGTACTTCAAAATTAAAAAAAAAAGGATGTAATGAGTCTTAGCACTTTTGTGCCCCTTTAGAAAGGAAAATAAAAAATCGGTGTTAAAAAAGGATCTAAAGCTGAAAAAATAAATGGAAGCAGCCATACTTTTGAAATCACTTGTGAATTTACTCTTTAATTTTATCTGCATTTTAATTAATCTTTGAAATGAGATGGGAAAAGCAACCTAATTATAAGTAAGGTGCTATGTAGCATAAATCCATAGCACAATTCTGTGTCTGCAGTAGGACACACTTGGGGCTTGGTAATGGGGGAAGGTCAGTTATATTCCCCAGTACAGAATTTATGCTAAGTGGAAAGCACTTTCTTTTTCACAGTACCTTGAAATTTAAAAACATGCTGGGGTAGAGAATCCTGCTGTTAAAAGATGCCATTTGCTTTTTCAAAAGAAACCAACACAAGAACACAATAACAACTGTTTTGCATTTGAAAGGTACCAAAAAAATTTTAAACCCTGAAATCTTTGTTTAATGAAATTCAAACTGAAGTATTTTTATAGGTTACCATCAATTTTCTATGCTCCTCTCAGCAATTCCAAAAGAATTGCTCTTGTCTTTGGTTAGAAGAAATCCCACTAGCCTTTCATAGTTTCATGCTAAAGGAATTGGGTCTGAGTCTCAGATTCTGTATGTCAAAATGACATTTTCTTCTATTTCTGTTTTTATTCCTACACACATCCCCCCTACCCCAAATGCCTTTCATCATGTACCTTGCATTCCATAGAGCTACTGCAGTGCTCTTGATCCAGAGGCAGTTATTGTAATATTTTATCTATACTTAACCAACATCTGTCTTGGATTAATAAAATAAAATACATAAAGCCCCTGAACCTGAAGTACAAACATACTGGATAAGCAGGACTTTCCTCCTGCACTGTGGTCTTGTTTGAAACAGAATAAAGCCACAGAAATGCAGCAAAGTATGATTAGTAACAAACTCTGAACTATCCAAGGGAACGATCTAGGTTAACCTAGAACTGTGCAAGAGAGGTAATGTGGTTGAGACTTTCTTCCATCAAGTTAGTCAAACAGTTCTGAACCAGCCATTTTGCTG